>NC_052149.1:18035152-18206424 GCF_902713615.1 Scyliorhinus canicula
ATATTAACAACAACTTAAATTAACACAATGTTAAGTTATATAACCGTAGAGAAAAAAAATAGAAACTATAATAAGGAACACCCCCCTCACCCCCCCCCTCTCTCTCTCTCCTCCCCCCCCCCCCCCCCCCCCCCCCGGGTTGCTGCTGCTATTGACCAAGATACCTATCTTTGAGCTAGGAAGTCCAGAAAAGGCTGCCACCGTTTATAGAACCCTTGTATTGATCCTCTCAGGGCAAATTTGACCATCTCCAATTTTATAAAGCCCGCCATGTCACTGATCCAGGTCTCCACACTTGGGGGCCTTGCATCCTTCCACTGCAGCAAGATCCTCCGGCGGGCTACTAGGGACGCAAAGGCCAGGACACCGGCCTCTTTCGCATCCTGCACTCCCGGCTCCACCGCAACTCCAAAAATCGCGAGTCCCCACCCTGGTTTGACCCTGGATCCAACCACCCTTGACACCGTCCCCGCCACCCCCTTCCAGAATTCTTCCAGTGCCGGGCATGCCCAGATATTTTGGGCATGATTCGCTGGACTCCCCGAACACCTGGTGCACCTGTCCTCACCTGGACAAGTTTGTGGAGATAAATTGGGAAGTACTAAAATGGCTATGCATGACGTAGATGTGGGAAATGCTGTTCCAATCAAACAACATCCATAAAGACTTAACCCTTTAAAATTGGCACAGGTTAACAAAGAGATTGAGAGTATGCTTAAAGGTGGCATAATTGAAGTGGGTTGCAGCCAATGGAGCTCACCCATAGTGATGGTAACAAAACCAGATGGTACCCAACGGTTGTGTGTGGACTATAGAAAGGTTAATGCAATTACAAGAATGGACTCTTATCCTACCCCACCTTTGGAGGATTGCATTGAGAAAGTGGGACAATCAGCTTTTATTTCCAAATTGGATTTACTTAAAGGTTACTGGCAGGTACCTTTATCCAAAAGGGCGAAGGAGAGTTCAGCTTTTGTGACTCCAGATGGTATATACCAATTCAAAGTTATGCCATTTGGCATGAAGAACACCCCAGCCACATTTCAACGGTTAACTAACAAAGTTGTTTCAGGATTACCCAATTGTGCGGTATACATCGACGATCTGGTAATTTTCAGCCAGACATGGAAAGAACATTTAAAACATCTTATGGAGTTATTCGATAAACTTCAGGAGGTGGGTTTAGTGATGAACCTAGCCAAAAGTGAATTTGTAAAGGCCCAAGTTACTTTCCTTCAGGAGTTTTCGATACCCTCAAGACGAAGGGAAATAATGCGATTTCTTGGCATGAGTGCATTTGATCGAACATTTGTGCAAAATGTTTGTAGCGTGATTGCTCCACTGATGGACTTGCTGAAGAAACGTAAAAAATTTCAGTGGACAGCAGACTTTCAACAGGCTCTTGACTGCCTGAAAGCTGTGATAACCGATGCTCCTGTGTAGGAAAATTACAAGGGACTCTGATCAGATTGAACTAAAGTATTTGACTTTAAAGAGGCATAGAGAAATGGATGGATCATGCAAGGACCTTCTTGTTCAAAGAGACTGTCAATCGAGAAGGATTCCAGTTGGAGGAAGAAGAACAAAAATGGGCTATATTATTATACCTGTTTGCGTGTGTTGTTTTTTTTTAAACAAAAAAGTAAATTTGCTGTGTGCATTTCTTAAAGGATGGTGAAAAGGTGAAAAATGAAACCATCTTGAAGTTGATGGTTTATTTTTTTTTCTTGGGGGAGGTGTCATGTGAGAGTACCTTTAAGAAATAGGTGTTTAAGAAATGCACCTTTAAGAAATGGGTGTTTATCAGTGATGTCAGAGTGTGGGTGGACCTAGGCTGTCTGTCAGCTTTTTAATTTAATTTTAGGCTGTTTGCTGCAGGGTGTGTTTTAGTTTCGTTTTCAGAGCTGGATAGCTGCAGACACAGCCAGAAGGTGTATTAGTCTCTCTCTCTCTGTAATCTAAAGACTGTAAATCGATCCTTTGGTGATTTAAAACTAATAACTGCTCTCAGTAGTGACTTTAACCTGATGTGCTTCTGTTAAAAGATTGTTTTAAAGTCTTATGGATGTTAAAAGGACAGCTTAAGGATTACTTAGTGTTGTATTATTTGGGGGTTATATTTGAACTGATGGTTGCTAAAATGTTCACTGTATGTTTTAAAAAAGTTAACTTGAGTTCATAGATTAAACATTGTTTTGCTTTAAAAATACTTTTCCATTTCTGCTGTACCACACCTGTAGAGTGGGCCGTTTTCTCCCCATACTACAATCTATTAAGAGTTGTGGGTCAGGTGAACTCCATGATACACTTTGGGGTTCTATAAACCCTGGCCCATAACAACACTAAAATTGCAGGAGTTGCGGACAGTGATGAAGATTGTCAGAGAATACAACAGGATATCGATAGGCTGCAAATTTGGGCAGAGAAATGGCAGATGCAATTTAACCCAGACAAATGGGAAGTGATGCATTTTGGTAGATCCAATTCAGTGCGACCCATAAAATAAATGACAGAACCATCAGGTGCATAGAGACACAGAGAGATCTGGGTGTACAGGTCCACAGCAATCTGAAAAGTGGCAGCACTGGTGGAAATGGTGGTGAAGAAAGCATATAGCATGCTTGTCTTCATAGGATGGAGTATCAAGTATAAAAGTTCGAAAATTATGTTACAATTATATAGAACATTGGTTAGGCCTCGTTTGGAATACTGTATCCAATTCGGGTCACCACACTACCAGAAGGACGTGGAGGCTTTGGAGAGAGTACAGAAAAGGTTTACTAAGATGTTGTCTGGTGTGGAGGGTATTAGCTATGAGGAGAGATTGAATAAACTGGGATTGTTCTCCCTAGAGAGACGGAGGCTGAGGGGCGACCTGATAGAAGTTTATAAAATTATTAGGGGTATAGATAGGGTGAAAGCTGGAGGCTTTTTCTCAGGGCAGAAATCACAATTACAAGGGGGCAGAAGTGCACGGTGAGGGGGGAAAGGTTCAGTGGAGATGTGCGGGGGAAGATTTTTTACACAGAGGGTGGTGGTGGCCTGGAATGCACTGCCAAGTGAGGTGGTTGAAGCAGATACGTTTCATAGAATTTACAGTGCAGAAGGAGGCCATTCGGCCCATCAAGTCTGCACCGGCTCTTGGAAAGAGCACCCTACCCAAGGTCAACACCTCCACCCTATCCCCATAACCCAGTAACCCCACCCAACACTAAGGGCAATTTTGGACACAAAGGGCAATTTAGAACGGCCAATCCACCTAACCTGCACGTCTTTGGACTGTGGGAGGAAACCGGAGCACCCGGAGGAAACACACGCACATACGGGGAGGATGTGCAGACTCCGCACAGACAGTGACCCAAGCCGGAATCGAACCTGGGACCCTGGAGCTGTGAAGCAATTGTGCTATCCACAATGCTACCGTGCTGCCCTACTTTAGCGACCTTTAAGACTTATCTGGATAGGAACATGAACAGACGGGGTACAGAAGGATACAGGCGGTTGGTCTAGATAGGACACTTGATCGGCGCAGCCTTGGAGGGCCGAAGGGCCTATTCCTGTGCTGTATTGTTCTTTGTTCTTTGTTTCTTCACAAGTAGACTGGTAGTTGAACTGGGGCACTTTAATAGAACGATTGTGTGACCTCATCGGGACATGATTGGCTGTTTGCTAGGGGAAACGGGCAGTCTAACATCGTAGCCTGTAGGGTTACCATCGTCTACATAAAGCTCTACATTTTGGTTGAAGCTCAAATGCCTGCAGACTCAATCTTGAATCCACAACAATATAGTCCCCAGCCGAGTGCCTTCAAACAGTACCATCGGATTGTTATTCTGAAGGAGAAAATGCTACCTATGTTTAACATCACATTTTGTGAACCCGTGCTCAACTGGAGTGCCAGCCTTTGATGTTCTCATCTCCTGCAGGGAGTCTTGAAACCACATCCCTCTTTCCCGGAAACAAGACACTCTCAACTGAACCAAGCTGACAACCTTTAAGTAAATCCTCAGACCACAGTGCAAAAGATAAACACCCTTAATTGAAAAAGATATCAGAGTAAGCAGATTGCGAGGTTATTAGTGTTGCTTTATAACTTTATTTTTCATTCTTTCATGTCACTGGCCTTTCCGTGGCACCATTTAAATTCCACCAGCTGTTGTGGGGAATTTGAACCCCAGAGCAATAGTCCAGAGAAGGTTCACTAGGTGGTTCCCGGGTATGGAAGGATTTCCAAATCAATTACATAGAATTTACAGTGCAGAAGGAGGCCATTCGACCCATCAGGTCTGCACCGGCTCCGGGAAAGAGCACCCTACCCAAGGTCAACACCTCCACTCTATCCCCATAACCCAGTAACCCCACCCAACACTAAGGGCAATTTTGGACACTAAGGGCAATTTAGCATGGCCAATCCACCTAACCTGCACGTCTTTGGACTGTGGGAGGAAACCGGAGCACCCGGAGGAAACCCACGCACACACGGGGAGGATGTGCAGACTCCGCACAGACAGTGACCCAAGTCGGAATCGAACCTGGGACCCTGGAGCTGTGAAGCAATTGTGCTATCCACAATGCTACCGTGCTGCCCATGTGCTGGGAGGTTGAGTAGGTTGGGCTTGTACTCATTGGAGTTTAGAAAAATGGGAGGCGACCTTATTGAGACATATAGGATTCTGAGGGGACTTGGCAAGGTCGATGCTGAGAGGATGTTTCCCCTTGTGGGAGAGTTTAGGACCAGAGGATACAATCTCAGAGTAAGGGGGCCGTCCATTTAAAACAGAGATGAGGAGGAATTTCTTCTCTCCCACGGTTGTGAATCTGTGGAACTCTGCTGCAGAGGGTTGTAGAGGTTGGGTCGTTAAGTATGTTCGAGATGGGATAGACAGATTTTTAATCAGTAAGGAAATCAAGGGTTATGGGGATAGGCACAACAGTGCCTATGCTTCCTCAGGAAACTGAGGAAAGCATACTATCTGGCTGCATCACAGCTTGGTATGGGAACTGCTCGGCCCAAGACCGTAGCAAACTACAGAGAGTTGTGATCACAGCCCAGTCCAGCACGGAACCCGCCTCCCATCCATTGTCTACACCTCCCGCTGCCTTGGAAAGCGGGTAGCACAATCAAAGACCCCTCCTACCCGGGTTATTCTCCTTTCCAATCTCTTCCATTGGGGAGGAGATACTAAAGTCTGAGAACACGCACTAACAGGTTCAAAAATAGCTTCTTCCCCGCTGTTACCAGACTCCTGAATGGCCCTTTTATGGACTGAACTGATCTCTCCACACATCTTCTCTGAGTAGTACTACACTATGTATGCTCGTCTGATGTCTGTGTGTACGTATTTACATTTTGCATTTATCATATGTCCCATGTTTTTTCATGTATGGAATGATCTGTCTGGACTGTAGCAGAACAATACTTTTTACTGTACCTTGGTACAGGTGACAATAAATCAAATCAAATCAAATCAAATAAGATGGGAAAGTGGAGATGAGGATGATCATATCAAACCAGTCATGAGCTCATTAAATGGCGGAGCAGATTCAATGGATCGAATGGCACACTCAGCCCCTATGTTTTACAGTCTTATTAGCCTGCTCCTCTAGATTACCGGCTCATTGGTCTAGGGGTATGATTCTTGCTTCGGGGGGTTGTGTTCTAAGGGGCAGCACAGTAGCACAAGTGGTTAGCACTGTGGCTTCACAGCGCCAGGGTCCCAGGTTCGATTCACCGCTGGGTCACTATCTGTGCGGCGTCTGTACGTTCTCCCCGTGTCTGTGTGGATTTCCTCCGGGTGCTCCGATTTCCTCCCACAGTCCAAAGACGTGCAGGTTAGGTGGATTGGCCAGGCTAAATTGCCCTTAGTGACTGGGTTAAGAGGATAGGGTGGAAGTAAGGGCTTAAGTGGGTCGGTGCAGACTCGATGGACCGAATGGCTTCCTTCTCCACTGTATGTTCTATGAAATTCTATGTAATTACTAATTCAGTGACATTATCCCAATGCCACCATCTTGCCTTGGTGCAATCATGCTTGCAATATTATGTGCAGTTCCAGCTTCCCGTGAGCAAATTTAAATCAATTTCACCAGTGAGCTGCCTGGTGAAATTAAACAACTCACCATCCTAATAATAATAATCTTTATTAGTGCCACAAGTAGGCTAACATTAACACTGCAATAAATTTACAGTGGGAATCCCCTAGTCGCCACACTCCGGCGCCTGTTTGGGTACACAGAGGAAGAATTCAGAATGTCTAATTCACCTAACAAGCACGTCTTTCAGGATTTTTGGGAGGAAACCGGAGCACCTATAGGAAACCCACACAGACACGGTGAGAATGTGCAGACTTCGCACAGACAGTCACCAAGCCGGGAATCGAACCTGGGACCCTGGCGCCGGTGTGAGCAGCGACAGCGTTACCTTAATCAGAGTCAACGTAATGATCTGAGGTTAACTCGGTGTTTGATTTGAAATTGAGGTGCTGTTTTCCCCAATTGGTTCACTTAGTGTCAAGTTCTTGGGAAGGCCCAGGAAGTCTCTCGACACAGCTGTATTTTGACACTGTTGGTTCTGCACTGTGAACCACTGTAGTACTGTGAAGCAACAGTGCTAACCACTGTGCTACCGCACCGCCCATTCTGGTGACTTTAAACAAGTGTATGCAGCTCACCATCGATAAGTAAAGTATTGGGTGTGCCTGAGGCTGACCTGTTTCCTGTGCAGGAATCATTCCTTGCACATAATTCACATTGTCCAATTTAAACCCCTTAAATTCTACAAATCTGTGCCTCACCACCACCTCTTTCAGTGTTGATACTACCTCTGGTTTGTCACGTTCCTTGGATGACATTAATTTTGTTGAACAGAAATTTCCTCCAAATAGATATTGGGAAAATTGTTGTCACCGCTCCTCTGCACAAACACTGCTCCATAACCCTCGACTGACTCGCTCTAACCATGACACTAAATCCAGTCCTAACCCTTATCCTAACAATAACCATCGGCAGTATTAACCCTAACTCTAACGCTAACTCTTATCCAAATCCTAGCTCTTATCCAAACTTGAAATCAACCTTCAATATATTTGCAGGAATTAGGAAGGTTCAGCACAAGAAAAATGAATGTATTTCTGGAAGAATTAATATGAGCTGGTATAGGGCTGGTTTAGCACACTGGGCTAAGTATCTGGCTTTGAAAGCAGACCAAGTGCAGGCCAGCAGCATGGTTCAATTCCCGTACCAGCCTCCCCGAACAGGCACCGGAATGTGGCGACTAGGGGCTTTTCACAGTAACTTCATTTGAAGCCTACTCGTGACAATAAGCGATTTTCATTTAATTTCATTCATGAACAACCAGGGAAATTTAAATTTGATTTTTATTTGATCAATGCGAGGCTCCTTAATTTGTGCTCTTATGATATTTTAATGCGGTCTATCTAAAATATGTCCTTTGGGGTATTTGAAAAACAAAATTCTTTGTATTTTCTGAAATGACCACAAATGTAACTTGTATTTAAAATGATATTCAGTGAAACAAGCCCAATATTTTGCTAATATAGTGGAGGACGGGGGATTCAATAGGAAATCACCTGACTAATGGCAGGTCACTTCCCACCTCAGAGATACACATCGCGGGTAGGCTAGAGAATCTTGCCCAACACTTTCTCTCCACTGGTGCGACCAGACCTGCTGAGTTTACCCAGTATTTTCTGCTTTTGTTTTAAACTGGCGATCCAGTTTAAAGAAGGATTTTTGAAACTCCCAAATCTTCCTGTGTAAGTCGAGAATTCCTTTCGAGTTGAATACTTTACGGGAAATCTTTTGATCATGTATAATTCCTGCTTCAAGACCTGCTTTTGCCAGGAGGCTCATCCAGAGTTTTCTTAATGTTAATAAAGAACAAAGAAAGTTACAGCACAGAAACAGGCCCGGTATTCGTCAAGACAACCCTTAAACGTCATTATCGTATCTGCATCCACTACCTCCCCCAGCAGCGAGTTTCAGGCTCCCCCATCCTCTGTGTAAAAAACGTGCCTCATACATCTCCTTTAGATCTTCCCCCTCACACCTTGGGCGAGATTCTTCGACCTCCCCGCCAGGTCGGAGAATCGCTGGGGGGCGATGTGAATCCCTCCCCCACCGGCTGCCAAATTCTCCGGCGCCGGGAATTTGGCAGGGGCTGGAATCGCGCCGCACCGGTCAGGGGCCTTTGGCAGCGCCCCCCCCCCCCCCCCCCCCCCCCAGCGATTCCCCGGCCCGCAATGGGCCGAGAGGCCGCCCGTTTTCAGCCGGTCTGGCGGTGTATGTTACGGCAGGTACTTACCGGCGGGACCTGACTCCGCGGGCGGCCTCCGGTGTCCTCGGGGGGGGGGGGGGCTGCAGGGGGGATCTGGCCCCGGGGGGGTACTCCCATGGTGGCCTGGCTCGCGATTGGAGCCCACCGATCCGTGGGCGGGCTTGTGCCGTGGGGGCAGTCTATTCCTCCGCGTTGGCCGCTGTAACAGTCCGCGATGGCCGACGCAGAGATGAACCCCCCCTGCGCATGTGCTGGGATGATGCCAGCACACGCTGGCGCTCCCGCACATGCGCCAACTCGCGCCGGCCAACGGAGGCCCTTCGGCACCGGTTGCGTTGGCGCCAAGCCTCTTCCACGCCGGCTGGCGCGGCGCAAACCACTCGTCCGCCAGCCTAGCCCCTGAAGGTGAGGAGGATTTACAGCACAGAAACAGGCCCTGTATTCGTCAAGACAACCCTTAAACGTCATTATCGTATCTGTATCCACTACCTCCCTCGGCCCGACGCCGGAGTGGTTCACGCCACTCCTTCGTGCCGAAGTTGCCCGCCCCGTCGTTTTTCGAAGAATCCCGTTCCTTAAAACTATGTCCCCTAGTAATTGACTCTTCCACCTTGGAAAAAAGCTTCTGACTATCCACTTTGTCCATGCTCCTGCAGACTTCTCTCTGGTCACCCCTCAACCTCCGTCGTTCCAGTGAGAACAAACCAAATTTTTCCAACCTCTCCTCATAGCTAATGCCCTCCATCTCAGGCAGCATCCTGGTAAATCTGTTCTGTACCCTCTCCAAAGCCTCCACATCCTTCTGGCAGTTTGGCAACCAGAATTGAACACTATATTCCAAGTGCGACCTAATTAAGGTTCTATAAGGCTGCAACTTAACTTGCCAATTTTTAAATTCAATGCCCCGACCAATGAAGACAAGCATGTCGTATGCCTTCTTGATTATCTTCTGCACCTGTGTTGCCACTTTCAGTGATCTATGGACTGTACACCCAGATCCCTTTGCCTATCAATACTCTTAAGGGTTCTGCCATTTAATATATTTTCCCACCTGCATTAGACATTTGTCCGGATTAAACTCCATCTGCCATCCCTCCGCCCAAGTCTCCAACCGATCTATATCCTCTGACAGTCCTCATCGCTATCTGCAATTCCACCAGCCTTTGTGTCATTTGCAAACTTACTAATCAAACCAGTTACATTTTCCTCCAAATCATTTATATATATTACAAACAGCAAAGGTCCCAGCGCTGATTCCCGAGAAACGCCACTCGTCACAGCCCTCCATTCAGAAATGCACCCTTCCACTGCTACCCTCTGTCTTCTATGCCCGAGCCAGTTCTGCATCCATCTTGCCAGCTCACCTCTGATCCCGTGCAACTTCACCTTCCGTACAATTCTGCCATGAGCGACTTTGTTTAAGGCCTTACTGAAGCCCATGTAGACAACATCGGCTGTTCTACCCTCATCAATCATCTTCATCACTTCCTCGAAAATCTCGATCAAGTTAGTGAGTCACGACCTCCCCTTCACAAAACCATGTTGCCTCTCGCTAATACGTCCACTTATTTCCAAGTGGGAGTAAATCCTGTCTCGAAGAATCCTCTCCAATAATTTCTCTACCACTGACGTAAGGCTCACTAGCCTGTAATTACCTGGATTATCCTTGCTGCCCTTCTTAAACAAAGGAGCAACTTTGGCTATTCACCAATCCTCTGGGACCTTCTCTGTAGCCAGTGAGGATACAAAGATTTCTTTTAAGACCCCAGTAATTTTGTCCCTTGCCTCTCTCAGTATCCTCACGTATATCCCATCAGACCCTAGGGACTTGTCTACCTTATTGTTTTTCAAGACCCCCAATACCTCCTTTTTGAAAACAACATGACCCAAACATCCTTCCCCAGACTCCTCATCTACCAAGCCCTTCTCTTTGCCGAATACTGACGCAAAGTACTCATTTAAAACCTCACCCATTTCCTCTGGCTCCACTCATAGATTCCCTCACCTGTCCTTGAGTGGGCCAACCCTCTCCCTGGTGACCCTCTTTCTCTTTATATATGTATAAAAAGCCGTGGGATTTTCCTTAATCCTGCTGGCTAATGACTAAAAGTGGCCACTTTTAACCCTCCTGACTCCTTGCTTAAGTTTCTTTCTACTGTCCTTGTATTCCACACTTGCTTCATGTGTTCCCAGCTTCCTTGACAAATGCTTCCCTTTTCTTTTTGACAAGGCTCACAATATCTCTCGTCATCCAAGGTTCCGGAAATTTGTCATACTTTTCCTTCATCCTTACAGGAAAGTGCTGGTTCTGAATCCCTATAAACTGATACATGAAAGCCTCCCACATATCAGATGTTGATTTGCCCTCAAACATATGCCCCCAATCTAGATTCTTCAGTTCCTGCCTAATATTGTTGTAATTAACCTTCTCACAATTTAACACCGTCACCTGAGGACTACACTTATCTTTATCGATCAATACCTTAAAGCTTATTGAATTGTGGTCACTGTTCCCGAACTGCTCCCTTACTGAAGCATTGACCACCTGGACGGGCTCATTCCCCAATACTAGGTCCAGTATGGCCCCATCCCTAGTTGAACTATCTACATACTGTTTCAAGAAGCTTTCCTGGATGCTCCTTACAAACTCTGCCCCATCTACACCTCTGGTGTGAGTCCTAGTCAATAGAGTCAAAGTTAAAATCACCCACCACAATGACCCTGTTACTTATAAACCGTGCCAAAATCTGCCTACATATCTGTTCCTTTATCTCCCTCTGGCTGTTGGGAGGCCTGTAGTAAACCCCCAACATTGTGACTACACCCTTCCTATTCCTGAGCTCTACCCATATTGCCTCGCTGTATGAGCGCTCCGAGGTGTCCTCCCACACGGGAGACTTTATTGTTTAACAAGTATCTATTCGATACAAAATATCTGCTGAGGAATGATAAAACTCACCCAGAGAGGAACTAATCTGTATGTCAATCGAACCTGAACTCACACATTTGTAATAAGAAGCCAACACCATGACCATCCTGGCTTCACCAAGGTACAAAGATTGAATTCATATGTTTGAACCAATCTTAATTGGAAACTGCATTTGTCTCTTTCTGCTTTTACCCCACAGGCTAGAGGGATGTTTACAGTGTCCGAGTTCAAATGGTTGACAGATCCTCAGACAGCCTATCGCATATTGAAGCCATGGTGGGACGTTTTCAGCCATTACATCTGCATGGTGATGCTCTTGATTTCTCTGCTGGGCGGAACCCTCCAGATTGCTCAGAATAAAATGCTGTGCCTTCCTTGTAAGGTATTTGTCAACAACCACTGCCTGGCCCCCTGGGAGAGTGATAGTACATCAGCAAATAATACCCCTCTAAGTGGGATAAAGAACCTTCTGGACCGACAGCAGTACGCATATATTGATGCCGTGTGCTATGAGAAGCAGCTTCATTGGTTTTCTAAGTACTTCCCCTATCTCGTGCTCTGGCAGACACTGCTCTTTTTGATCTGCAGCAACTTTTGGTTCAAGTACCCCAGCACCAGCTCGAGGCTCGAGCACTTCATCACCATTCTCCACAAGTGCTTCGACTCGCCCTGGACAACCCGAGCATTGTCTGAGGCGGTTGAAATCAGCGGCGAGAAGCAGTCTTTCCGCAAAGTCAAGAACATTCCCAAACTATCTTTCACCACCATAAACTTTGAGGCGGGCACCAAGTTAGCAGGCAGCAGAGTGGAGCCCAATTTTACTGACGCCACCGAAAGAACAATCCTGGATCGAAAGGAAGGTGAGCAAGCAAAAGCTATCTTTGAAAAAGTGAAGAAATTCAAAGCACATGTTGAAGAAAAGGACATTATCTACAAGTTGTATATGAGACAGATTATTATCAAAGTCATTCTATTTGTTTTAATTATTTCATATATTCCCTATTATATTATTGAGATGAATTTTGATATCATTTGCACGGTTGACATACAGATATTTACAGGATATCTGGAGTACCAATGTGTCCATTCCTTGGCAACTATATTCAAAGTCTTAGCATCTTTTTATACAACGCTGGTTGTGATACATGGGTTTCTCAGTGTCTACAGTTTATACTGGATGCTCAGACGCTCATTGAAGAAATATTCTTTCGAAACTGTTCGCGAGGAAAGCAGCTACAGGGACATCCCAGATATTATAAATGACTTTGCCTTCATTCTTCACTTATCGGACCAGTATGACCCACTCTATTCAAAGCGATTCTCTGTTTTCCTCTCTGAGGTGAGTGAAAACAAACTGAGGCAGATTAACCTTAATCTGGAATGGACGGCAGAAAGATTAAGGTATAAACTGCAGAAGACCCCTCAGGACAAGACGGAGTTGTCACTGTTCATGTTAAGTGGACTCCCAGATGCTGTCTTTGAACTGAAAGAACTTGAAGTGCTGAAACTGGAGCTCATAGCTGAAGCAAAATTCCAAACAGCGATGTCTCAGCTTACCAACCTTAAGGAGTTGCACCTCTACCACACACCAACCACTGTGGATCAGCAGGCACTGAATTGCTTATCTGAAAATCTGCAAGTATTACACATCAAGTTCACTGACATGGATAAAGCTCCACGTTGGATTTTTAATCTAAAGAATCTGACAGAGCTTCATTTAACTGGCAACTTAAAAATGGAAAAGAATCACTTTGTGTCCTTAAATGGACTTGAGAACCTGAAGAATTTAAAAGTTCTATACATGAAAAATAGTCTTCCCCACATTCCAGCAGTGGTGACTGGCTCTGGGCTCCCATTAAATAAATTGTCTATTGATAATGAGGGTAGCAAACTAACTGTGTTCAATACATTGAAGAATATGATAAATCTCACGAACCTTGAACTCCTTAACTGTGACCTAGAGCGTATTCCACATTCCATTTTTAGCTTGTACAATCTACGTGAAATTGATCTAAGAGGCAATAGGCTTAAGACCATAGAAGAAATTATTAGTTTCCAGCATCTGAAATGGCTTTCTTGTCTTAAACTTTGGTACAATGCTATTGCATACATACCAGTGCAAATTGGAACACTATCGAATCTGGAGCAGCTATACCTTAACAATAATAGAATTGAAACCGTACCGCCACAACTTTTTCTGTGTCGCAAGTTACGATATTTGGACTTCAGCAGTAATCACTTGACTTCTTTTGGCAATGAGATCAGTGAGCTGAAACACCTTCAATATCTTAATGTATCCAACAACAATGTAAGTGAAACCACCGATAGCTATTGTCAAAGGAATTGTATTATGTAATTACAATTGTGTAAGTTAATTTCTCTGAAGGCATTGAGTTTCTCTCCTCTCCATGCTGTATAGTTAGCTGAATCCACAGATATCATAGAATCCCTCCAGGGCAGAAGGAGGCCATTCGGCCCATTGAGTCTGCACCGACCCTTCGAAAGAGCACTCAATAATAATCTTTTTTATAATAATCTTTATTAGTGTCACAAGTAGGCTTACGTTAAACGCCGCAATGAAATTACTGTGAAACTCCCCTCGTTGCCACACTCTGGCGCCTGTTCGGGTACACTGAGCGAGAATTCAAAATGTCCAATCCACCTAACAAGCACGTCTGCCGGAACTTCTGGGAGGAAACCAGACGAAAACCACGCAGACACGGGGAGAGCGTGCAGACTCCACACCAACAGTTACCCAAGGCCGGAATTGTGAGGCAGCAGTTCTAACCACTGTGCCACCATGCCACCCATTCAACCATGTAATTCATCTTCCATTGTATTATTCCTACCATTCCTTTACTGGAAGCTGACTAATTTCTTCACTGCTGCTAAGAGAAGTGTTGTGACCCCAGCTGATGTTATTACTGGGCAAGTCAGATCCCAGAATGGAGGCTGGCTGATGGATCATTATTTTTAATTTTTTTTTAAACCGTGGAGGGTATTTACTCAATAGGTTCACAGGAGTCTGCTGTTGACTTCCACAGAAAAAGATAAAACATTTGTTAAACAAGAAACATGAATGACTTTACACTAAGAAACAAAAAGTTGAAAAGATTTCAACATAGACCCCAAAAGGAAATTATTCAAGCCACGCTCTCTGTTTATCCCACAAAGCATTTACAGATATTACACTCCAGTGAAGGTACCGCTACATTCACACCAAGGGCACAGCTGGTGTAAAATACCTAAATTACTAACTTCCTGGTAATCCATCTCTTCACTTCGAGGGTTGTAAAACCTCATTTAAAATGCTTGGAGACTTCCTGGCTCCATCTCAAAGAAAACCTCCAAAATGGAACCAAACCAGGTTTCACCTTTCTTAACATACAAATAAAACAATTTAAATTGAACTTAAAGCTATATCTTGTTCCCAAAACCTACAAATGCAGATTTAACTTATTTAAAACTCTAAATCTATTCCGAACAGCAGCCCGTGTTAGATTAGCTCAGTGGTAGGAGTGTGTGTTCGAGTCCCATTCCAGGCTGATATCTTAGTACATTACAGAGGGAGTGCCCATTTGGAGGTACTGTTCTTCAGGTGAAATGTTAAACACAGGTCTTTCCTCTCAGGTGGATCAAAAAGATCCCTTGGAGCAACTTGAAAGGAGTTTTCACTAATATCCCAGCCAATATTTTCCCTTCAATAGCAGTATAGTAGATTATCTGGGCATTATCAAATTGCTGTTTGTGGGAGCTTGATGTGCAGCTGTCCAATTTCTAAATCTGATTACACTTGGAACAAATACTTCATTAGCTGTGGCGCACTTTACCAATAAAAGAAATATATAAATAAAAGGCTTTCAATTTTCCTGATGACTGAGACACAAGACTGTGGAATCAGGTTCTACTGCAGCACGTCTGGGGACTGACCTTTGTTCTGTTCCCACTCTGTTGCTGTGGCCATTACTTAAAATGCAAATTAGCTTTCTATAAAATACAGCGATGGAACTGGTTGGAGTGTACTGGGCAAATTCAATCAGTGACTTGCCCGCGGAGTTCAACCTGGTATCTAAATCCCTTCGCGCCCTCACCACTGCCCACCTCTGTAACCTCCCCCTGCCTTATGGCTCTCTGATAACTCTACACTCCTCCAACTCCAGTCTCTTGCTCATCTCTCTTGATCCATCATTGGCAGCTGTGTCTTCAGCCCTCTGGGCCCTCTGTTCTGGAATTCTCTCTGAGCCTCTCTGCTGCTCCACCTTCCTCAAAACCCACACCTGTACCTGATGTTTCAGTTACTGTCCCCTCATGTCTCCATCCTTGGCTTGGGGATGATTTTTGCCTCGGTATTTTTGTGAAACAACTTGCGGCATTTTGTACAACTCTGTCCCCTAGCGACCAACGTCACCCCCTCCCTAGCAACTGTCTGAATATTGAATCAGTCAGTTTGCAAACGGTGGCGCATTTGACTCCAATACGAGCTTCTCACCTCATATTCACTAAGACCACCTATTTCCTTCTCAGGAACATCACCTAACTTCGCTGCTTCTCGGATCATCAGTTGTTGAAACCCCCGTCCATGCTATTTTTACCTCTGGATTCAAATGTTCAATGCGTTCCTGACTGGTCTCCCACATCCCATTGTCAGTAAAACTGAGGTCATCCATACCTCTGCTGCCACTAAGTCCCATTCACCTTGAATTTAAAATCCTCATCCCTTGTTTGGCAAATCTATCCATGACCTTACCCCTCTCTGCCACTATAATCTTGTCCATCCCCACCACCCTCCGTGCTCCTTTAACTCTGGCCTCTTGAGCATCTCTGATTTTAATTACTCCGCCATTGGTGGCCACCTCTTCCGCTGCCTAGTCCCACAGAACTGAAATTCTCTCCCTAAAACCTCTCTCCCTCTCTATCTCACTGGGCTGAATTCCCCAGTTCCCCAGCTGAGTGATTCCCAGCAGTGTGTGCCGATCGCTGGCGGCGGGAGGGATTCTATCCAACTCCATTGAGACCCACCCCATGCAGCCGCCAAATCCACTAGTGGTGGTGCCCTGCCGGCGGGAAAAGTGAATCCCGACAATTGGAAAATTCCAGCCATTTACTCCTTTAAGACACTTCTTGAACCTACCCTATTGGCCAAGTTTTCGTTCATCTCTCCTCATATGTGGCTCAGTGTCATATTTTGTTTTATACAGACATAGAATCAGAGAACAGTCGCAGAAGAAGACCATTCGTTCTGTCATGTCTGTGCTATCTCCCTCAAAGAACAACTCACCCAGTCCCCCATTCCACCACCATTTCCCATTACTCTGCACATTCTTCCTTTTCAGATAATAATCCATCCCCCGCTTGAATGCCTCGATTGAACCTGCCTCCATCACACTCTCAGGCAGTGCCTTCCAGATCCTGACTACTCGCGGCATGAAAGTGTTTTCCTCATCTCACCTATCACCTCTTTTGCCAATTACCTTAACTCTGTGCCATCCTGTTCTCGAGCCTCTACCAATGGGAACATGTTCTCCCTGCCTGCTCAGCCCTGAACCCTCATTGTTTTGAATAACTCTGTCAAACCTCCTCTTCACCTTCCCCACCTCCCAGCAGAACTGTCCTAACTTCTCCAATCTGTCCACGTAACTGAAATTCCTCACCCCTGTTTCTGCACCCTCTTGAAAGCCTTTGCATCCTTCTTGAAGTGGGCTGCCTGGAACTGGATACTGAGGTCGAATCGGTATACTGTACAAGTCTATCATAGCTTCTGAGCTTTCATAGTGCTCCTTTGGAACACATTGAGATGTTTTATTCGGTTAAAGGCACACTGTAAATATATGGGATGGGATTCTCCAATAATAGGGCTATGTTCCCACTCCCACGTGGGCGTTTCCTGAAGAAAGTCCAGAGTGATTCTCCCACCTGCAGGGGGCTAGCAGGACCTCGGAGTACCCCTCGCAACTCTGGCTGCCGATACGGGGCCCTGCATTTATGGTCGAGAGTCCGCACATGCGCATGGCGGCAGCCGCCCCGTGCGACATGGCGGACTCACAGCGCGGACCGGCCCCGAAAATATAGGCCCCCCCACCCCCGAGATCACGCGCACCCATTGATCAGTAGCCCCTGATCGCTAGCCTGGCCATCCATGAGCCCCCCCCCCCCCCCCCCTCCCACCGGTGAAGGGTCCCGCCTGCCTCCCACCAGGGCGGCCGTGGACTGACTCCGCAGCCGCCTCCGGCCGTTCCCGACAGGCAAAACGTGGTTAAAACCACGTCGTCGGGAGCTCGGCCAGTTTTTGTCGGAGAATCGCTGTGGGGGCCTCTGTCAAAGGCCCCCTACCCCTGCCTTGTAGACCGCGCCCGCGCAATTTATGGCGATTCTCCGGGGACCAGAGAATTGTGGGAGTAGCGTCGGACAGGATTCCGGGGTTGACACCCATTCTCTGCCCCCCGCGCCGATTGCGATTTCAATGCGGATTCTCTGAAAATCCCGCCCATGATGTTGTTGTTGCTCCCACACCATTCGTCCTGTCTCTTTGAGATTGACATTCTAGTATCAATATGTGGCCAGTTTTGGGAGGGCTTACTGCAATGGCTGGAACAGGAGACACAATGCAAAAATGTCATCTCATTGTGAAATGACCATTTAGGAATCCTAGCCGACAACAGCACACCACTTTCATGAGCAAGAATGATCCATTTTCCAACGAGTGACAATTTCCTTATGGCGTCACACTGTTGATTTAAAGCCATAGGCATTTCCTGTCTGTAAATAAACAGGAATATTTGACCCCGACTTGGCAACCCTTCCCTATGACTGGGATGGCGTAAATGATTCACATCGGAGACGGCTGGTTTATTAAAGAAGCTTCACCGCGGCAAAGATTTTTCTTCATTGCAACAGGCTGGTAAATACGGCAGAGTCTGAATCTCCACCCAGTACATGAGCCAGAAAGGGATTGTGTCAGATTGCCAGCAGAGCAGCACGACAATTAGAAATTACTGTTGCTTAAACTTTGACTTTCATTATTGTTTCCTTGTATTGTTCTCACTGTGTGTTTTTGTTATCAAATGCCTTGGGTTATTTCTTCTGGACCTTTCTCTCTTTTTTGTACACCGCAGCCCCTCAGACACTCCTCCCTTCTGTCACTGGCGCATCACATGGGCAACAGGCAGACAGGGTGGCACCACACCACCTGGGAGACCCGAGCAGAAGCCGGGCCAGCCGGAGAGGCTGGGGGGGGGTGGGGGGGGGGGGTGTAGGGGTAGGATGGGATGTCTATGTCCCTGGCCCCCACACCCCCCATTCGGTGAACCTGGAGGCACTCAGAGTGTCCGGTGCGCATTGGCCCTGGCACACACGTTATGTGGCCTCCCCTGCCTGCCCGGACCCCATGTCCTGCCCATGCTCACTCTCCTCTGTGTCCTCTTCGCTGGATGAGGACTAACGTTCATCTTCCTCCTCCAGCACTTCGCCCCTCTGCTGCGCGATGTTATGGAGGACACAGCAGGCCACCACCATTACATAGAGATATTACATAGAACATACAGTGCAGAAGGAGGCCATTCGGCCCATCGAGTCTGCACCGACCCACTTTAAGCCCTCACTTCCACCCTATCCCCGTAACCCAATAACCCCACCTAAACTTTTTGGACACTAAGGGCAATTTATCATGGCCAGTCCACCTAACCTGCACGTCTTTGGACTGTGGTAGGAAACCAGAGCACCTGGAGCAAACCCATGCAGACACGGGAGAATGTGCAGACTCCACACAGTGACCCAGCAGGGAATCGAACCTGGGAACCAGGCACTGTGAAGCCACAGTGCTAACCACTGTGCTACCATGCTGCCCTAAATGTGCTGAGCAACGATGTCGGAGATCCTCCCAGCGCTCGACTGGAGAGCTCCCCCAGAGCAGTGCAGGCACCTTCAGGACTCCGAAGCACCACTTGATCACGCCCCTGTTTGCTGATGGCCGTCATTGAAGTGATCTCTGCGTTGCTCTGTAACCAGCGGATAGGCATCATCAGCCACGGCCGTAGTGGATAACTCCTGTCACCCAGGAGCCAATCCCTATTGTCTGCAGGGGGTGAAAGGCGTACCCCCATGCCTATCCAGGTCCAAAGGCGCTACATGGTGGCCCCAATTGGCACTGTGTAAAAGTAATCTAGAGAGTCCATCAGCATTCATGCTACCACGGTAGCATGGTGGTTAGCATCAATGCTTCACAGCTCCAGGGTCCCAGGTTCGATTCCCGGCTGGGTCACTGTCTGTGCGGAGTCTGCACGTCCTCCCCCTGTGTGCGTGGGTTTCCTCCGGGTGCTCCGGTTTCCTCCCACAGTCCAAAGATGTGCGGGTTAGGTGGATTGGCCATGCTAAATTGCCCGTAGTGTAAGGTTAATGGGGGGATTGTTGGGTTATGGGTATACGGGTTACGTGGGTTTAAGTAGGGTGATCATTGTTCGGCACAACATCGAGGGCCGAAGGGCCTGTTCTGTGCTGTACTGTTCTATGTTCTATGTTCTATTCCCTTGGAGATTTGATTGACTATACTTTATCGTATATAAATGTGCTGACAGCAGCAAAGCCCATCTCTGCATCTGGCTCACTCCTAGAGTTAGAATACAGGTGTGTGGCCCAAGTATCATGTTCAGTTTAGCTCAGTGGGCTAGACGGCTGGTTTGTAGATGCAGAGCAAGGCCAGTAGCACAGGTTCAATCCCCATACCAGCTGAGATTATTCGTGAATGCCTACCTTTCCCCTCACCTGAGGTGTGCTGATCCTCAGGTTAAACCACCACCAGTCAGCTCGCACTCTCAAAGAGAAAAGCAGCCTATGGTCACCTGGGACTGTAGCAACTTTACATTTAATTTAGATTCCTTCAATGGCTACAACCAATATTTGGCACCCCTACATCGGCCGCTTTGGTGCAGCGGATTTTTGGCTTCTTAATCCATTATGGATCTGCACACGGATCAACAATTTTTCTATATTTTATATCTTCTCCGGGTGTCTGCCAGCATGGCTCCGACTTCCCCGTCGCCAGTTTTCTTTGTGGTATTTTTAAAGGATAGGCTTGCAGACCATGTAGGTACAAACCAACAAGAGCTTTACTAGAAAGGTGTTTACTCTACAGGCTGCTGGGTCGACAATTTGCCCATGCAAAAGGCCAATGACATCATCAATACGTCACATGATCAGACTCTTAAAGTGACCTTGTTCCAACAAGAAACAAATATGAATGCACAACGCTTTCCTCCTCCTTTACATCAATGAAACACAATATAATGTTAACAATCAAAATATAAAATCTGAACAATTAATAAACACAAGAGTCAATAAGTTAAACGTTTCAGAGGACATTGATTCCTGTGTGGTTATTGGCGAACCTCAGGCATCTGCTTTTTTCTGTTTGGTGTTTTTGGTTTAGTTTGGAGGTCGGTCGTAGTTGCCTCAAGGGCAGTTGACGTAGTGTTCGGAGGTTGACTCGGTGTTGAAATGTCCTCAATTGGGGTACTGTCTTTCGAGTTGCCAGTTTTCTTTGTGGTATTTTTAAAGGATTGGCCTGCAGAGCACAAAGTTAAAAACACAAGCTTTACTGGAAAGGTGTTTACTCCCCAAGTTTGCGCAAATGGCCAATGACATCATCAAATGTCACATGATTGGACTAGAACCAGAGGACACCATCTCACTCTAAAGGGACGATCCTTTAAAACAGAGATGAGGAGGAATTTCTTCAGCCAGAGGGTGGTGAATCTGTGGAACCCTTTGCCGCAGAAGGCTGTGGAGGCAAAATCACTGAGTGTCTTTAAGACAGAGATAGATAGGTTCTCAATTAATAAGGGGATCAGGGGTTATGGAGAGAAGGTAGGAGAATGGGGATGAGAAAATATCAGCCATGATTGAATGGCGGAGCAGACTCGATGGGCGGAGTGGCCTAATTCTGCTCCTATGTGTTATGGTCTTATGCACTTTTAAAGTGACCTTGTTCCAAATTGGAAATGAAAACACAACAATACAGAAGTGCATGTTTGCCATGTGAGAAATAGTAAACCTGGTGTTCATGTTGGTCCCTGATAAAGGGTACTTGATCAAAAGGAACACTCACTGCAACTCTTGTGACTACGAGGGCCTCACGTGCATTCCTGCCTTGGCTGGCCCTTGCTATGGCTTTTTCTCCTGCAGCCTTGGCTTCCTCCAACTCAAAGTCCTCATCCCCTTCAATGTCTTCCTCATCAGAGGAGATGTGAAGCTCCTCCATGACCTCTCTGGCAAACCCTCTGCCACTTTGCAGCGTCAAGATATAAAGTGCACAGCAATCCACGATAATCCATGAGACCTTCTGGAGACTGAACTGGAGTGCTCCATCAGATCAGTCCAGGAATCAGGACATTATTCTTAACCAAAGAGAAAATGCTGGAAAATCTCAGCTGGTCTGGCAGCATCTGTAGTGAGTGAAAAGAGCTAATGTTTCGACTCCACATGACCCTTTGTCAAAGCTCAAAGGTATCTTTAAGATTCTTATGGTCTGCTCCACCAATGTCCAGCTCGCAAAATGAGCCTCATTGTACCTTCACCCTGTAGGATTGTGTGGCCTCAATATGGGCATCATCAGCCACAACCTTTGCGGGTACTTATTTGTCACTAAAGAACCAGCCCTAGATTCTGTGTGAACCCTTGAAGATGTCCAGGATCTGTGATCTACTCAAGATTTATGAGTAATGGGCACTTCATGGGTTTTGGATGCAAAACTACATTAGAAGTTTCTTATGGTTGGAGGCTAGTTGTATATTGAGAATATGACTGACTTGACATTTTATGTCTTGGAGTACCTGTTGGCAGGGAGATTTTATAGTCACATCAAGGCAGTCAATGGCACCCAAACCTGTGAGAATACAGAAATACATAAGAGAATACAAATTATGAGCAGAAGTAAACCACTCGGCCCCTCCTGTCTACTCTGCCATTCAATAAGATCATGGCTAATCTGATGGTAACCTCAACTTCACATTCCTGCCTACCCCCAATACTCTTTAACACCCCTTATTAATTCAGAATCCATCTCTCTCTGCCTTAAAAATATTCAAAGATTCTGTTTCCACTGCCTTTTGTGAGGAAAAGTTTCAGAGACTCATGATCCGCCGGGAGAACAAATTCTCTGAAACTCCATCTTAAATGAGCAACCCCTTGTTATATTTGTATGTATGTTTGTGTTTATCTGCGTGTGTGTTCATGTGTACTCATATGTCTGTGTGTACCCATGTGTGTTTGTGTGTGTTTTTATATATTTGTGTGTGTGTGTTCATGTGTATTTGTGCATGTATGTGTGTGCATGCGTGTTTGTGCGTATTCAGGTGTGTGTGTGCATGTATGTATGCAATTGTGTATTCCTGTGTATGTTCTTGTGTATTCATGTGTGTATATGTGCATATTTATTTGTGTGTATTTATGTGTGTGTTTGTGTGTGTTCATGTGTGTATGCGTATTTGTGTGTGTGCATGTATGTGTGAGTTCATGCGTATTCTGTGTGTGTTTGTGTATTCACATGTATGTGTGTGTCTGTTTGTGTATTCACATGTATGTGTGTGTGTATTCACGTGTGTGTGTGTGTATTCACGTGTATGTGTGTGTGTATTCACGTGTATGTGTGTGTGTGTGTATTCACGTGTGTGTGTGTATTCACATGTATGTGTGTGTGTGTATTCACGTGTATGTGTGTGTGTATTCACGTGTATGTGTGTGTGTGTATGTATTCACGTGTGTGTGTGTATTCACATGTATATGTGTGTGTGTATTCACATGTATGTGTGTGTGTGTATTCACATGTATGTGTGTGTGTGTGTATTCACGTGTGTGTAATTGCACGTGTGTAATTCAAACTTATGACCTCAGGTTATTAGCATAACACCGAACCCCTGCATGTCCATTACATGTGCACAAAAACTGGAGATGACTTTAACTATCTTCCCAGCCCTCTGGTCAGTGCATTCCAAATCTGTTCCAATAAAGTGTCAATGACAACAAGGAAAATCAATGGTTCAGCAACCTGGGATTCTGTTTTGATTTGGTTGACAACATGCATTTTGGAATTATACCTGTGCATACTTATTTAATTTAGTGTCCTTTGATGCCGCATCGGTTAGGTATTATTGCAATGACCATTTGGAACTATTTGTCACCAAGGCTGCTTTTTTAATGTTGACACCTTGATGTGAAATTAAGAGGCATTGAAGAGATATATCTGTATGTTTGAAGAAATTATCCTATGTCCAAATGATTCTTTTCCAACTTGGCATTTTTTTACAGCTGGAGTCCTTACCCAATGGACTGTTTCAGTGCCACAACCTGCGGACACTCCTTGTGGGAAAGAACAGCTTGACAGTATTATCACCTTTCATAGGTGATATGGAGAACCTCATACATTTGGAACTGACTGGAAACCAATTTGAGTTCCTGCCTGAAGAACTCGGCCGGTGTAACTTTAAACCAGGTGAACTTATTGTGGAAGAGTCAGTCTTTAATTCATTACCAGCTTCTGTCAGAGAACGTTTCTATAAAAGCGACGCAGAGCAAGCGTAATCAGATCTTCTGCCAAAGTCGACCGGTGTTTGCAGAGATTATGGGAGGAAACACTATTGTCGCTGGTCAGGACCTCGGCTCGGAGCTACATGCACTCTTCAAATCTGAAGACAAACATTTATCAGTACCAGACAGTTATCTGTCAGGTATCCAGAGCAGCGTTTGTATTATAAATAAATTACTAATTTCAGACATGTTAGTGGATAAAACAATCCCTGGGACATGGCAGAAGGGGAAAATAATTCAATATTGATCAAGAAGCCAAAAGTGACAAATATTGTGATGTTGATTTAGCCACACTCATTCTAAGCAAAATGGGTTTGTTGATTGATGATCTTTGTTGTTACTTTTGCAGAAGATATAAATTTGCACATTGTACAGTCTGGGGATCTGTGGGTGGGTGGAAATTTTCAGATTTCCAAAATAAATATATAAAGTGTTAAATAAAAGTAAAATTGCACTTTAAGTGATGGTTTCACATCCTGAACTTTGTTTCCTTTCAGGTGAAGGCTATCAGAGAAAGCCTTCACCTGCTATTATTTCACAATGTTCAGTCAGTAATCAGGGGCCATGGGAACTGTTAAACATGTTAAACTAGATAGAATGTCGATGTTTCTCTTTATGCCATTGTTTAGTTATTGAGGGTTTTTTTTAAAAACTTGGAACATATTCTGGCAATGCTATTAATTCCCACTGCATACTTTCAAATATATATTTTATTAGCTGTACTGAATTTAATATTTTTAAAAGTATTTAATAAATACTTGGTATGTCAGTCTCTTTGCACTGTTTGGAATGGCAAGGGTTTATGGCTGTATGTAGGCTTTCATCTGATTGTTTAAGTTTCCTCCTCCTGGTGCATTGCGCTGCCTAAAGCTGGGGCTGGAGTTCATCGACTTTGAGCCAAGTTGTCTCAATCTGCTGATGCTCACTGCAGACGTGGTCACTGTAGATCACACAGGTGTCGCCCATCTCCCATGTACAACAGCTGCAACACATCACCTTCCCTGCCATCTCTATTGTATTTTGATTATTGAATTGGGGATTCATTTTAAAAATATCACTCCATGAATGTTTGCAGTTATATTAAGTATTTTAGGTAGTTACGCTATAGATTTAATACACTATTTCTACCTCCGGCTCCTAGATTAAGCTACTGCCCCAGTATAGAGAACAGGGAATTAAAAGTGGTGGCACGGTGGCACAGTGGTTAGCACTGCTGCTTCACAGCACCAAGGACCTGGGTTGAATTTCCTCCTGCTGTGTGGAGTTTGCACCTTCTCCCCATGTCTGGGTGGGCTTCCTCAAGGGGCTCCAGTTTCTTCCCGCAGTCCAAAGATGTGCAGGTTAGGTATATTGGCCATGATCAATGCACGGGGCTGCAGGGATAGGGTGGGTAGTGGGCCTAGGTAGAGTGCTCTTCTGGAGGGTCAGTGCAGACTCGATGGGCCTCCTTTTGCACCCTAGGGAATCTATGGATTTGATGGAAACATTAAACTTGACCAACAAATTCCCTACCTGGCCTTTTTAATTAATGCCTCTGGACTTCATCTCTTAGGTTTCACTGCCTCTGGTACCCTTTCTCTTAGAAAACTTCTCGTTCAGTACCAGGACATTACCTCTTCCTTCACTCACCAAATTCCTGAGTTCACTACTCTGTCAGAAGTTGCGTTGGCTGCCATGTTAGGTACAATGTGAGTACATCAACTGCTCTCATTGAACAGGTCCACAGGTCACTGAAAGGGGCAACACTGGTGGAGAAGGTAGTCAAGAAGGCATACGGCATGCTTGCCTTGATTGGCCGGGGCTTTGAGTATAAGAATTGGCAAGTCATGTTGCAGCTGTATAGAACCTTAGTTAGGCCACACTTGGAGTATAGTATTCAATTCTGTTCATCACACTACCAGAAGGATGTGGAGGATTTAGCGAGGGTGCAGAAGAGATTTACCAGGATGTTGCCTGGTATGGAGGGCATTAGCTATGAGGAGCGGTTGAATAAACTCGGTTTGTTCTCATTGGAACGACGGAGGTTGAGGGGCGACCTGACAGAGGTCTACAAAATTATGAGGGGCATAGACAGAGGCTTTTCCCCAAGGTAGAGGGGTCAATTACTAGGGGGCATAGGTTTAAGGTGCGAGGGGCAAGGTTTAGAGTAGATGTACGAGGCAAGTTTTTTACATAGAGGGTAGTGGGTACCTGGAACTCGCTGCCGGAGGAGGTGGTGGGAGTAGGGATGATAGTGACATTTAAGGGGCATCTTGACAAATACATGAATAGGATGGGAATAAAGGGATACGGACCCAGGAAGTGTAGAAGATTGTAGTTTAGTTGGGCAGCATGGTCGGCACGGGCTTGGAGGGCCGAAGGGCCTGTTCCTGTGCTGTACTTTTCTTTGTTCTTTGTATGGGTGCACACAATGCTACAGATGGTTGAAAATCAGATGGCAAGTTGGATTTAATGACATAGTGACTTTGCCTCTCAATTCCCAATTGTTTAAATTTCAGCCCCAGCACTAGTGTTGAAAATCTAGAAGCAACTTTCCCTCCATTAAGTGAGAGACTGAGAAGGCCAGACACTCATCCAATGTGCTAAGACATACATGATGAACACATTATGCAACTGTTTCATGAGATCTACTGAAAGACCTGTGTGTCTCTCAAGCACTTAGGGCAAAGGGGATCAGAGGATATGGGGAGGAAAGCGAGATGAGGCTATTGAGTTGGATGATCAGCCATGATCATAATGAATGGGCGGAGCAGACTCGAAGGGCTGGATAGCCTTTTGCTCCCATTTGCTATACTTCAATGTTTCTCTCCTTCAGGTTAAATGGGGCTGGGAATTTAGGAACACCCATCACCCATCAATGGGGGCAGAAGATTAGAGCAAAACATAGATAGCAATATTTCAGAATATTTCACAGCAAAATATATTTTTTAATTTACCAGGATTCCAAATTAAAGTTTTGAAAAACTGTTACTAAAATATGAAACAGGGAAATGGAAATAGCGTTTCCAAGGTTATTTACCTAATGGAATCAGAAGGATTAAATAGAACAACTTATTTCTATAATAAAATAGGGACTGGTTTAGCTCACTGGGCTAAATCGTTGGCTTTTAAAGCAGGCCAGCAGCATGGTTCGATTCCCGTACCGGCCTCCCCGGACAGGTGCCGGAATGTGGCGACTAGGGGCTTTTCACAGTACCTTCATTGAAGCCTACTCGTGACAATAAGCAATTTTTATTTCATTTCAAATGACCTATTTGCCTATTTTTTTAAAAAATAATTTTTATTGGAATTTTTTACAGAAAATATAAAAATATAACAACAAACAATAAAATGCAACAAAATACCCCATAACAACCGTACCACCCCCCAAACCGTATCAACGCATGTATCCCATCCCCCCCAACCCCAACAAGAGAACTTAACAATAAGTTAAAATTAAATAAACCAAATTTAAATAAAATAAACAAACATAGTCATCGTCTCTCCTCCCCCCCCCCCCCCCCCCCGGTTGTTGCTGCTACTGTCCCAGTATCCTATCGTTGAGCCAGAAAGTCGAGGAAAGGTTGCCACCGCCTAAAGAACCCTTGTACCGATCCTCTCAGGGCGAATTTGACCTTCTCTAGCTTGATAAAACCCGCCATGTCATTGATCCAGGTCTCCACGCTTGGGGGCCTCGCATCCTTCCATTGTAGCAAAATCCTTCGCCGGGCTACTAGGGACGCAAAGGCCAGCACACCGGCCTCTCTCGCCTCCTGCACTCCCGGCTCCACCCCAACCCCAAAAATCGCGAGTCCCCATCCTGGCTTGACCCTGGATCCCACCACCCTTGACACCGTCCTCGCCACCCCCTTCCAGAACTCCTCCAGTGCCGGGCATGCCCAGAACATATGGACATGGTTCGCTGGCCTCCCCGAGCACCTGACACACCTGTCTTCATCCCCAAAGAACCTACTCATCATCGTCCCAGTCTTGTGGGCCCGGTGCAGCACCTTGAATTGGATGAGACTAAGCCGCGCACACGAGGAGGAAGAATTAACCCTTTCCAGGGCATCAGCCCATGTCCCGTCTTCGATCTGTTCCCCCAGTTCCCCCTCCCACTTAGTTTTCAGCTCCTCTACTGACGCCTCCTCCACCTCCTGCATAACCTTGTAGATATCGGATATCTTCCCCTCTCCGACCCAGACCCCTGAAAGCACCCTGTCCCTCACCCCCCTCGCGGGAAGTGCAGGGAATCCCTCCACCTGCCGTCTAGCAAATGCCTTTACCTGCAGATACCTGAACATGTTTCCCAGGGGTAGCCCAAATTTCTCCTCCAGCTTCCCCAGGCTCGCAAACCTCCCGTCGATAAACAGGTCCCTCAGCTGTCTGATGCCCGCTCTGTGCCAACCCTGAAATCCCCCATCCATGTTCCCTGGGACGAACCTATGGTTCCCCCTTAACGGAGCCTCCATCTAGCCCCCCACTTCTTCCCTATGTCGCCTCCACTGCCCCCAAATCTTGAGGGTAGCCGCCACCACCGGACTCGTGGTATACCTCGTGGGAGGGAGCGGCCACGGCGCCGTTACCAGGGCCCCCAGGCTTGTGTCCCCACAGGACGCTCTCTCCATCCGTTTCCATGCTGCCCCCTCCCCCTCCATCACCCACTTGCGCACCATCGACACGTTGGTCGCCCAGTAGTACCCCGAGAGATTGGGCAACGCCAGCCCCCCCCCCCCCCCCCCCCCCCCATCTCTACCCCGCTTCAAGAAGACCCTCTTCACCCTCGGGGTGCCATGCGCCCAAACAAAGCTCATGATGCTGCTGGTCACCCTTCTAAAAAAGGCCCTAAGGATAAAGATGGGCAAGCATTGGAAGAGGAACAAGAACCTTGGGAGAACCATCATTTTGACGGACTGCACTCTACCCGCCGATAGCGGCACCATGTCCCACCTTTTAAATTCCTCCTCCATCTGCTCCACCAGTCTGGTGAAGTTAAGCTTATGGAGAGTCCCCCAACTCCTGGCCACCTGCACCCCCAGGTATCTGAAACTCTTCACTGCCCTCCTAAAAGGGAGCCTCCTAATTCTCTCCTCTTGATCTCCTGGGTGCACTACAAATACCTCGCTCTTTCCTACATTTAGCTTATAGCCCGAGAAGCCCCCAAATTCCGCTAACAGCTCCATCACCCCCGGCATTCCCACCTCTGGGTCCGCCACATACAACAGCAGGTCGTCCGCATACAGCGATACCCGGTGTTCCTCCCCACCCCGCACCAGACCCCTCCATTTCCCTAACTCCCTCAACACCATAGCCAAAGGTTCAATCGCCAGTGCAAAGAGCAAGGGGGACAGGGGGCACCCTTGCCTGGTCCCACGATAGAGCCTAAAGTATTCCGATCTCCTTCCATTTGTAACTACACTCGCCATCGGAGCCGCATAGAGCAGCCTCACCCATTTGATGAATCCCTCCCCGAATCCGAACCACTCCAGCACCTCCCACAGGTATCCCCACTCAACTCTATCAAACGCTTTCTCTGCGTCCAGCGCCACCACTATCTCCGCCTCCCCCTCCACTGCCGGCATCATAATAACATTTAGCAGTCTCCGCACATTCGTGTTGAGCTGCCGCCCCTTGACAAATCCTGTCTGATCTTCGTGTATCACCCCTGGCACACAATCCTCTATCCTGGTGGCCAGGATATTCGCCAGCAACTTAGCGTCAACATTGAGGAGCGAGATAGGCCTGTATGATCCACAATGCAAGGGGTCCTTATCCCGCTTTAGGATCAAAGAGATCAGTGCCCACGACATCGTCGGGGGCAAAGCCCACCCCTCCCATGCCTCATTGAAGGCTCGCACCAGCAGGGGGCCCACCAGGTCCACATACTTTTTGTAAAATTCCACCGGGAACCCGTCCGGCCCCGGGGCCTTACCTGACTGCATTTGTCCAATCCCCCTGTCTAGCTCCTCCAGCTCTATCGGTGCCCTCAGCCCCTCTACCAGCCCCTCTTGAACCTTTGGGAAACATAGCCTGTTCATGAAGCTCTCCATCCCCTCTCTCCCCATCGGAGGTTCCGACCGGTACAGTTCCTCGTAGAAGTCCCTAAAGACCCCATTTACTTCTGTTCCCTTCTGCACTACATTTCCACCCCCATCCTTCACTCAACCAATTTCCCTAGCCGCATCTCGCCTACGGAGCTGATGCGCCAACATCCTGCTCGCCTTCTCCCCATACTCATATACCGCGCCCTGCGCCCTCCTCCACTGTGTCTCCGCCTTTCTGGTGGTCAACAAGTCAAATTTGGCCTGAAAACTGCGCCGTTCCCCCAGCAAGCCTTCCTCCGGTGCCTCCGCATATCTCCTGTCCACATCCAGGAGCTCCCCCACCAGTCTCCCTCTCCTTCCTCTCCCTCCTTGCCCTATGGGCCCGGATGGAGATCAGCTTCCCCTGGATCACTGCTTTCAGAGCCTCTCAGACCATCCCCACCCGGACCTCCCCGTATCATTGGTATCCAGATACCCCTCAATACTTCTCCGAACCCTCCTACACACATCATCATCAGCCAGCATCCCCACATCCAGGCGCCAGAGCGGGCGCTGGTCCCGCGCCTCCCCCATCTCCAGACCAACCCAGTGCGGAGCATGGTCTGAAATCGCTATGGCCAAATACTCGGCATCCTGCACCCTCGGGATCAATCCCCTGCTCAGGACGAAAAAGTCTATTCGGGAATAAACCCTATGGACATGAGAGAAAAAGGAATACTCCCGCGCTCTCGGTCTCCCAAACCTTCAGGGATCCACCCCTCCCATCTGGTCCATGTATCCCTTCAGTACTTTGGCCGCCGCCGGTCTCCTACCCGTCCTTGAACTGGACCTGTCCAGTGGGGGATCCAGCACTGTGTTAAAGTCTCCCCCCATGATCAGGACCCCTGCCTCCAGGTCCGGGATGTGGCCCAACAAGCGCCTCATGAAGCCAGCATCATCCCAATTCGGGGCATATATACATTAACCAGCACCACCTTCTCTCCCTGCAGCCTACCCTTCACCATAATATATCTGCCCTCCTTGTCTGACACCACCTCAGCCGCCTCGAACGCCACCCTCTTCCCCACCAGAATCGCCACCCCCTCGGTTCTTCGCGTCCAATCCTGAGTGAAAAAACTGCCCCACCCACCCCTTCCTCAGATGAACCTGGTCCGCCACCTTCAAGTGGGTCTCCTGGAGCATAACCACGTCCGCCTTCAACCCCCTCAGATGAGAAAATACCCTGGTTCTCTTAACCGGTCCATTCAGCCCCCTCACATTCCAGGTAATCAGCCGGATCAGAGGGCAACCCGCCCCCCCCCCCTCCCCCGCCGGCCAGCCATTGCTTATCGAATGTTCACCCCAGGCCAGCACACCCCGCCCGACTCGTTCCCCCTGGCGATAATGCCTCTCCTCTACCCCCATGGCCCCCACCAGCTCCTTCCTAGTCATTCCAGCAGCAACCCGGTATCCCCCCCCCAAAGGCTAGGACCCCTCCTAGCCGCGACGCACCCTCCATAGTACTTCCGTGAGTCAGCTGACTTCTGCTGACCCCGGCAGCTCCCGCCAAAGCCCATCCCCTCCCAGCATGGGGTCATCCCCCTCTTGCCACACCTCCTTGGCAACGCTTCAGCGCGGGAAAGAAGACCCGTAGAGGCCCCGCCCCCACTGCCAGCTCCGCCCCCCCGCCCCGCAGCGCGGGAAACCAGAAGAAAGCCCGCGCTTTCACACTGCCATACCCCACCCTTCTGACGCAGTTCCCCAAAATCCAGTTTCACCCCAACCTCCAGCCCCGTACAGAAGAGAACATATAAAACACAAACCCCCAACATTCCCCACCTAACCCACAACCATACCCAACAGACAAACCCACCCGTAAACAGAGTGAAAAGAAAACCAGCATACAAAACACATGTCAAAGTTGAAAAAGTTGAAAAAACAGCAACAGCGAAAACAGCAATGGCCATAATGTGTCCCCAGACCCTAGTTTGAGTCCAGCTTCTCCGCCTGTACAAAGGCCCACGCCTCCTCCGGGGACTCGAAGTAATGGTGCCGGTCCTTGTATGTCACCCAGAGGCGCGCAGGCTGCAGCATTCCAAACCTGACCTGCTTGGCATGAAGCACTGCCTTCGTCCGGTTGAACCCGGCCCGCCGCTTAGCCACCTCCGCACTCCAGTCCTGGTAGATTCTCACTACCAAATTCTCCCACTTGCTGCTCCTCTCTTTCTTGGCCCAGCGCAGCACACACTCCCGGTCACTGAATCGATGGAACCGCACCAACACCGCCCTCTGGGGGCTCATTTGCCTTGGGCCTCCTGGCCATCACTCTGTGAGCTCCCTCAAGCTCCAGGGGCAAATGGAAGGACCCTGCTCCCATCAGCGAGCTCAGCATCGTGGTCACATACGCCGGGAGATCCGACCCCTCCAGCCCCTCCGCCAGGCCCAGGATCCTCAAATTAATTCGCCTCGTGCGAACGTCCAGCTCCTCCAAGCGGTCTTGCCACTTTTTGTGAAATGCCTCGTGCAACTCCACTTTCCCCACAACGACCACGGCCTCCTCCTCCCTTTCAACGGCCTGCCGCTGCAACTCCCAAATAGACACCTCCTGGGCCGCCTGGGTCCCAAGCAGCTTGTTGGTAGTTGCATTCATGGAGTCCAGCAACTCAGCCTTCAGCTCCGCAAAACAGCGCAGAAGGGAGGCCTGCTGCTCCTGCGCCCACTTCCACCAGTCCTCGGGTGTCCCGCCGGCCGCCATTTTGTCCTTCTTCCTCCGCTTTTCTTGGGGAGCTGCTGCAGCTTTTTCCTTCGTCCCACTCCGGGTGAGCACCATAAATTATGGGGAAAGCTCCTCCAGACACCTTCCCCCACTGGGATTCGTTGAAGCAGCGCCGTTTGGGGCCCTCAAATCGGCCCAAAAGTCCCTAAAAAGCGGGAGCTGCCAAACGTGCGGCTTAGCTCCGCATAGCCGCAACCGGAAGTCCTATTTGCCTATTCATAGTCTTGGTGGTATAGGCATAATGAAAAAGATACAGTTAGTTGCATTTTGACATAAATTCCAACAATTCAAAGATCAGATTGGGCATTATAGAATCATAGGGCAGAATCTTCCAGCTCTATCGTGGTGGAAACGGGGTCAGGAAATGTGGCGAGCCGTTCAATGATCCATGTGTCGGGACGGGAAGTTGCTGCCGGTGAGATGGGCTGTAAAATTTCATATTATTAAATGATTAGCACACAGAAGGAGGCCATTGGGCCCCTCGTGTCTATGCTAGCTCTCTGTAAGAGCAACTCAGCTGATCCCAGTCCCTGGTTCCTTTGCTTTACCCTGTAAAGCTTTTCGATCAATGAAACCTGCTATAATGCATTCCACATCCTGACAACTTTCCTATAAATTAGGTATTTCCTCTTATGTTGCTTTGGTTCTTTGGCCAATCACCTTAAATTGGTATATTTTGGGGGCCTATTGTGGGAATGATTTCTTCCAAACTATGATGTCATCAAAAATCCTCCCTTTGGGGACTAATCCCAGCTTCTCCTATCTATTCATAGGGGTGGCACAGTGGTACAGCGGTTAGCACTGCAACCTCACAGCGCCAGAGAGCCGGGTTCGATTCCAACCTTGGGTGACTGTGTGGAGTTTGCGCGTTCACCCCAGTGTCTGTATGGGTTTCCTCTGGGTGCTCTGGTTTCCTCCCACAGTCCAAAGATGTGCAGGTTAGGTGGATTGGCCATGCTAAATTGCCCCTAGGTGGGGTTATGGGGATGGGTCCTAGGTGGGGTTACGGGGGATGGGTCCCAGATATCGTACTCTTTTGGAGGGTCAGTGCAGACTCGATGGGCCAAAAGACGTCCTTCTGCACTGTCGGGATTCTATGAGTCACCTAATGGAAGTTCCTCATTGTTTGGCTGAGTCAGGATCTATGACTGTGTTTTACAACCAGGATTCTCTGGAGCCCAAGTGTGCACCCCTGAAGGGTTCTACACAATTTTCATGTCTCTCTCTCTCTCAGCATTCCTCTCGCTCACCAGCACAGGATTTTGCTTTCCACATTTCCTCGAGGTGCACAAGAATCCGTATCTTGACTCGCAGAGAGAAACATATTTTGGTTGGTAATGAGTTCTTAATCTAGTCTATATTTGCAACTTAGTGGTACTTGTAGGTTAGGCCTTCCACTTGGGAAAGTTACGGTTGATTCTTTTAAAACAGTGTTACAATGTTTACTGAGAGCGGAGCTCGCTCCTAACAGTCAGGAAAAGTGCTTTATATTAACTCTCCTGTAACTGAGATAGGTTTCTGCCGTCAAACAGTTGACCCCAATTCCAGTCATTTGCTGCTCTTGAACAAATAGACATGAAACCAAGTGACGGCTGCCATATTGCATTAGTCAGATGACAAAGGTGGATAGTTTGCTGATGGTGTTACATGTCCCGGAGAGGTTAAAGGAGGCTCACAGCTATTGAGTGCCCTCGACCATGGGAGCCTCATTTCTGGCAGAAGCCAGACAGAAGTTGATTTAATCAAAGAGGAATGTGATAAGTGAGCATGAAACCAGGGGGCAGCAACACTACTTAACCTGAGCATTTACTACTGGAATAGCCCGTTATTCCACTCAGCGATTCCTGAACCTTTTTCTGGCACGATCCCACCTTAATGCTTTACACTTGGTGTAACCGCAGAATGAAAATCAAAAGGGGGGGAGGAGGAGCGGTGAAGGGCAGGGGCAGAGCTATTAAATAGGATGGGGGGGGGGTTCAAAGAACAGGAATACAGGTACAAGATACAACTAAGATAGCTATCATCGATTGTGTCAGTGATTGGGTCTCAGAGCTCATTGGGTTAGGCATCGCTGACAGGCGTAACAACGGCTGAATAAAGTATAGCTAAATTCACCTAATGCCACCCAGAATTTGAGAGTAATTTAGTAAGAGTACAGTTTATTCATGGCCAGAAATGAATTCAGAATGGATTTGTTAATGTTAATAAAATTAACACACATTTTGAATAAAAATAATTGATGAGACAGAGGGCGTGAGGTAGATGTGGCATGTATGAGTTTTGAACGATATTTGACAAGGTGCTTCTCAGGCTTGGCACGAAATCCCAAGATGAGAAAATGTAGCACCATCGGGCGAAAGAATTGAGCCCCAATTTTAACTCTCAACAAGTTTGTGGGCAGGTGAGCAGTGATCCTGGTTTCCAGTGTGAACAGGGAGTGGAGTGATTGTTCTGTGGAGGGACAGTGATCGAGGATGAGGAGATGGGCCCACGGCAGGAGGAGACCCTAAGCTGTCCTCTGGGAACCCAAGGGGGAAAAAAAAGAACCTCGATAGGGTCGACGGGGGGGGGGAATCTTTCCACTTGTGGGGGAGTCCCAAACAGCGGTCATAAACATAAAATAGTCATGAATAAATCCAATAGAGATTTCAGAAGAACATAATAGGTACATAAGAATATAAGGAATAGATTAGTTGGCCCTCGAGCCCGTTCCGCCATTCAACAAGATCACGGACGATCTCATTATGGCCGTATCGTTACTTTCCTCCCTGCCCCTTATAAATCCTGATTCTCTTGGAGACCAAACATCTGTCTATCTCGGCCTTGATTATATTCAATGATCTAGCCTGCACTGCTCTCTGGGGAAGGGGATTCTAAAGACTAACTCTCTGAGAGAAGAAATTGCTCCTTGTCTCTGTTCTGATTAGGAGACACCTTATTTTGAAACTGTGCCCTCTAGCCCAGGATTCACCTGTGAGGGGGGTGGGGCATCCTCTCAACATCTACCCTGTTGAGCCCCCCCTCAGACTCTTATATGTTTCAATAAGATCAGCTCTTATTCTACTAAGCTCTAATGCAGAATGGCATCAGCGAATTTAAGTAGGAACTAGTGAAACACCAGCTAACTAGCTAAACTAGAAGAGGGTGGGAGGAGGCTCATGTGGAATAGGTTAGGAATAGGCTTACTGGACCAAATGGTCAGCTGCGCTGGAAACCTGAGCTCCTGAGTCCAATCCTTTCTACCTTTGGTCCCTGGCCACTTCCCACTCACACAGCCTCATACAAACTGCAGTCGGGATCTGATGACATGGGGGTCCAGCTTGTGCAGCTTATAAAGGACCCTGGAAAGTTTGGGTTGGGCAGAGGTCCTTGCAACCTGCTTAGATAGGAATTGCAATCGGCCCACTGTTGCGGACTTCAGGGAGGGTAAAAGAGATCAGCTTCCTGTTTCAATTGAAATGCCGTACAGGGACCTCTTGTGTCACAATAAAGATGGTAAGAGGTGATTTAGTAGCGTTTTTATAATAATATTTATAATAATAATCTTTATTGTCACAAGTAGGCTTACATTAACACCGCAACGAAGTTACTGTGAAAAGCCCCCTAGTCGCTACATTCCGGCACCTGTTCGGGTACACAGAGGGAGAATTCAGAATGTCCAATTCACCTAACAAGCAAATCTTTCGGGACTTGTGGGAGGAAACTGGAGCACCCGGAGGAAACCCACGTAGACGTGGGGAGAATTTGCAGTCTCCGAACAGGCAGTGATCTAAGCCAGGAATTGAACCTGGAACCCTGGTGCTGTGAAGCAACTATTGTGCTACCGTGCTGCCTATGTGTTTTTGACAAAGTAAAGGTTATTTCCTCTGAGATCATCAATTTAAAATTATCATCAGAAGGGTGAGGAGAGAAGATAGGAAACATTTATTCACAGAGATGGGGCAGGGACTAGTTGAGATTGAGTAAAGTTGATAAGTGTTTGAAACGATGGGAGGCGTAGGAATACGATGGGCTCTATGCAGAGCAGGGCTGTGGAATTATTCTATCAAAGAGTCAGCAGAAGCACATTGCGGTGAATGGCCTCGGTCAAGGTGGCAAGCTTCAACAACTCTGTAATTAAAAAAAATTAAATGGCAGAACCTCACATGGAAATGGTTCTACCTATCAGCACCTTAACATCTGTGTGTTTGAAACACCTGCAGCAGCTTTCTATTAGAGACCTGAACATTGAAATTGTCCCAGTTCGCGGATGTATCACTGGCAGCTGAAGATACAATAGCAGGATGCAGCCCCCGACAAGCATCCGTGCTTCGAAACATGTAGAAATCACATGATTGCTAACTATCATCACCAGGACTTCCCACACTGGAATTTCGTCCTGTAGTTGAAAATACCAAAGGAAACTAATTTTAGAAGCAGTAAAGTTAAACACAATTTTCTTCTTGACGTATGTGTGCGCCACAAGTTCTATCTCCCAAAACATTTATCAACATGGATTGCTCTATGGAGATCCAGCATGGATTTGATGGGCTGAATTGTCTTCTTTTTGTGCTATTATGACTTTATGTAAAGTGAAAACTGAATCCAGATATAACCGAGGCATAAAATGATGAATGGGTAATTTTCGATTGAGCAATTCCTTCAAAATATCCCTTCGGTATTTGACTCAACACCAGATTGTCAATGTACACTGCACAATTTTCTAGTCCAGAAATGACCTTATTGGTTAGTCTTTGGAATGTGGCTGGCACATTCCTCATTCCAAATGGCATAACTTTAGACTGGTACAGACCATTTGGTGTTACAAAAGCCGAAACCTCTTTCCGATAAAGGTACGCGCCAGTACTCTTTAAGCAAGTCAATTTTGGTGATGAAATTTGGACAGTGAACTGGAGGAGAGCCCACTCCCGGAGTGAGGCACAGCCAGAGTGAGTTTGAAACTCGGCAATTTGAAACAGAGTGGGCATAATTAGTAAGTCTTCTCCTTTCCTTTCTTATGAGTTTAGTAGTCCAGTTATAAGGTTGATAAGCAGCTCCCCCACCCAGACCGGTGAGTGGCAGTCATCTGTCAATCTCCTGAAGCCTGATTAGGAGGCAACAGGTGCCGATTACATACTTTTGAAGTTTAACTGGTGTGAGATCATCTGAGTCTTTCAGCCCACCTCAGTTCCATTTAAGAAACGGGCTTCAAAGCGCACTCACGCTGAGCTTTGCGCATGAGCAGTGGGAGAGCTCACATCAGGAGCGAGATACAGCCAGAGTGAAAACTCAGGAAATTGAATCAGAATGGGAATTCGGTGCCGAGCAGCAAGGGGCGCTACAAGAGAGAGGGCTGATTGGTAAGTAGTGGGTAATGTCGGTAAATTTTTACAAACTTTAACACTTATAGTTTGAAAATACATTTTGTGGTTTATAATCTGTAAGGGATATAATTGGTAGTAATTAGGACACGAAATGAAGGGCCATAGAAAATTGAATATAATCTAATATCAAGCATATTCCAAAGCTTTAATTTGATGGGGTAATTCATGGCAGGAGATCTAAAAGCCTTGGCTTGCTTCTCTTGCTCCACGTGGGAAGTCGGCAACATTTCCAGGACCAGCATGCTCCTGGAAGCCAGGGTTTTGGAGTTGGAGTGGCAGCTGGGGACAATGTGCAGCATCTGTGAGGTGGAGAGCGTTGTATATAGCACATTTAGAGAGGTGGTCACACTGCAGGCTCAAACTCCACAGGCAGGAAGGGAATGGGTGACCACAAGGCAGAGAATGAGGGCTCGACAGGCAGTGCAGGAATCTTCTGTGGCTATTACCCTGCAAAAGAGATAGACCAGTTTGGATACTGTTGAGGGGAATGACCTCTTGGGGAAAGCAGCAACAGCCAAAATTGTTGTGCCCCAGTTCGTTCTGCTGCAGAGGGGAGGAGTAAAAAGTGTGGGAATGCAATAGTTACAGGGGATTCGATTGTAAGGGGAATAGACTGGCCTTTCTGTGGCTGCAAACGGGACCCCAGGATGGGATGTTGCCTCCCTGGTGCTAGGGTCAAGGATGTCTCGGAGCGGGCACAGGAAATTCTGTAGGGAGGAGAGTGGACAGCCAGTGACCGTGATGCACATTGGGACCAATGACATAGGTAAAAAAAGGGATGAGGTCATAAAAGCAGAATATAGGGAGTTAGGAAGAAAGTTGAGAAGTCGGAGCTCAAAGGTAGTGATCTCAGGGTTACTGCCAGTGCACGTGCCAGTCAGAGTAGAAATAACTATATGTCGGATGAATATATGGCTGAAGACATGGTGTGAGGGGGAGGGTTTCAAATTCCTGGAGCACTGGTTAGCAGACAGGAAGCAAAAAGTTGGAATAAATGCATCTCTTTCCGATTGGCAAGCAGAGATTAATGGGGTGCTGCAGAGATCTGTGCTAGGACCCCAACTGTTCACACGATATATTAACGATTTGGACGAGGGAACTAAATGTATTATCTCCAAATTTGCAGATGATACAAAATTGGGTGGGAGGGTGAGCTGTGAGGAGGATGCAGAGATGCTTCAGCGGGATTTGGACAGGCTGAGTGAGAGGGCACATGCATGGCAGATGCTGTATAATGTGGATAAATATGAGGTTATCCACTTCTGCAGCAAAAATAGGGATGTTTGACTACAATTGTACAGGACATTGGTGAGGACACACCTGGTGTATTGCGTGCAGTTTTAGTGTCCTTATCTGAGGAAGAATGTTCTTGCTTTGGAGGGAGTGCAGTGAAGGTTTACCAGACTGATTCCTGGGATGTCATGTGAGGAGAGATCAAGACGATTAGGAATTTATTCATTGGAGTTTAGAAGAGTGGGAGGGGATCTCACACAGATGTATAAAATTCTAACAGGGCTAGACAGGGTAGATTCAGAAAGAATGTTCCCGATGGTGGGGGAGTCCACAACTTAGGGTCATTGTTTGGGAATAAGGGGTAAACCTTTTAGGACTGAGGTGAGGAGAAATTTCTTTACCCAGAAAGTGGTGAATCTGTGGAATTCACTACTACAGAATGTAGTTGAGGCTAAAACTTTGTGTAATTTCAAAAAGGAATTAGATCTCCTCGAGTTAAAGAAATCAAGGAATATGGGGGGAAGACGGGATCAGGGCATTGAACTTGATGATCAGCCATGATCAGAATGAATGGCGGAGCAGGCTCTCAGGGCCGAATGGCCTCCTCCTGCTTCTATTTTCTATGTATGTTTCCAGGTAAATTTTCTTGTTCCACCTTTTCAATAGAACCTTCCAAATGAAGAATAGGATACAGATCTGATTTGGGTACTGCATTGATTTTCCTGTAGTCCACACACAATTGTTACATTCCATTTGGTATTGATGCATCGCAATAAGTGAGCTTCAATCATTGTAACTCACTTCAATGATATCATTTATAAGCATTCCTTCAATCTCCTTTTGAACCTGTGCCAACTTTAGTGGATTCAATCTGTATGAATACTGCTGAATTGGATCAGAATCTCCTACATCTACATCATGTACAATCACCTTTCCACTTGCTAGTTTGTTCCCACATATAACTCTATGTGACTGCAATAGCTCTTTCAGATCACTCTGATTTTCCGACGGAAGGTAACGCAGTAATTTATTCAAATTTCTTATTGCCTCATAACAACATAAGAACTAGGAGTAGGAGTAGGCCCCGTCTGGCCCCTCGAGCCTGTTCCACCATTCAATAAGATCATGGTTGATCTTTTTGTGGACTCAGTGGTAGGTAAACCATTCAATGCAAGATTTAGAACTTCCAGTAGCGGTCATGTCCGAATAGGTCGCGCACACGGCAGCTCACACCGGGATCAGAGTTTCGGGCCTTTAAACGGGGCCTCAACAGCGCTTGGATGGTGATTACCGGCGTGGGGAAGGACGCTGGAGAGGTTCCCCCCACTGCTGTATGGAGGAAACCAGAAGCGGGGCTGTTAAAAGAGTGATTGCGGGGAAGCGAGCGGAACAGTTCCAGGAGGACAAGATGGTGGCCGGCGTAGACCAAGCAGCGTGGGCCCAGTGGTCGAGAGAGCAGCAAGACTTTCTGAGGAGCTGCTTCACAGAGCTGAAGACCAGATGCTGGCCCCTATGAAGGCCTCCATGGAAAAGATGGTGGAGAATCAGAAGGTGCAGTAGAAGGCGATAAAAGAGGTGGAGAGGAAGGTATCTGAGAATGAGGATGAGATCCTGGGCCTGGCGGTCAGGGTGGAGGCGCACGAGGCCTTACACAAGAGGTGGCAGGAGAGAGTGGATGACCTCGAATATAGGTCTCGGAGTCACAACCTGCGGGTCCTGGGCCTCCCTGAAGGTGCGGAGGGGGCGGACACGAGCACGTATTGACTACAATGCTGGGGACGCTGATGGGCGCGGGGGCCTTCCCGCGGCCCTTGGAGCTCGATGGGAGGCATAGAGTCCTTGCGAGGAAGCCGAGGGCGAATGAACCGCCGAGGGCGATGGTGATAAGGTTCCACCGCTTCACAGACAGGGAGCGTGTCTTGCGTTGGGCAAAGAAAGAGCGGAGCAGTAAGTGGGAGAATGGCGAGATCTGCATATACCAGGACTTGGGAGCTGAGCTGGCCAGGAGGCGTGCGGGTTTCAACCGGGCTAAGGCGGTCCTCCACAGCAAAGGGGTGAAGTTCGGGCTCCTGCATCCGGCGAGTCTTTGGGTAACGTACCAGGACAGGCACCATTACTTTGATACGCCGGACAAGGCGTGGGCATTCATTAAGCACAAAAAGGTGTACTTGAACTAAGGGGCAGCTGCATGTGGGTGAAACGCGCTGGCGGAGATGTGTAACCGGGTGTTGGCCTGGTGTAAGACTGTGAGTAGAATTTAAGTTGTTTGCTTTTCTTTTCCTGTTTTTGTTTCAGGGGGTGGGTGAAATCGTGAACGCCCGGGTTGTGTGGTCCGTTGCACCAGAAGGATCTGGATGGCTCTTGCCCTCTTACCCTGGGGGGGGGGGGGTTGGGGGCCTGAAGGAGGAGATAATAGTACGTTTGGAGATAGAGTCGGGAGCGGCAGGGGTCAGCATGGGTCAGCTGACTTACGGAAGCATAATGGGGGGAAATCAATGTTAAGTGGGTGCTTGGCGGGGGGTGGGGTGGGAGGGGAACGGGGTGCTGTTTTGCTGACTGAAGGGGAGCCAACTGTTGGGGACGGATGGAAAGTCGCGTTGGGGGGCCTCCGACAAGAGGGCTGGAGCGAGCGGGGGGCGCGGGCATGTGGCTGGCCGAAATAGGGAGATGGCTAGTTGGCGGGGGGGGGGGGGGGGGGGGAATCATGGCTGGGGGGGGGGGGGGGGGTTTGGCAGCGGTTTGGGAGGCTATGAAGGCGGTCCTCAGAGGGGAGTTAATCTCTATTAGGTCCCACAGAGAGAAGAGGGAGAGGGCGGAGAGGGAGAGGCTGGTGGGAGAGATGCTTAGGGTGGACAGGAAGTACGCGGAGTCCCCCAAGGAAGGGCTGCTAAAAGAGCGGCGGAGATCACAGGCCGAGTTCGATCTGCTGACCACAGGGAATGTGGAGACACAGTTGAGGCAGAAGTGAAAGGGGCAGTCTACGAGTATGGGAAGAAAGCAAGTAGGATGCTGGCGCACCAACTTCGCAGGAGAGAGGCTCCAGGGAGATCGGGGGAGTGAAGGATAAGGAGGGTAATACGGTGTTGAGCCCAGAGAGGATCAATGAAGTCTTCAAGGAGTTTTATGGGAAGCTATACGAGTCAGAACCCCCGAGGGGAGGGAAAGGGATGAAGCAATTTATGGATCGATTGAGGTTCCCAAGCGTGGACGAGGATCGGGTGGAGGGGCTGGGGGCCCCGATTGAATTGGAGGAGATAATTAAGGTACTGGCAAGTATGCAGTCGGGCAAAGCCCCGGGTCCGGACGGCTTCCCTGTTGCCCACACTGAGCCCACTCCTGCTAAGAACATTTAACGAGGCAAAGGAGAGAGGAACCCTCCCCCCGACGATGTCGCAGGCATTGATCTCGCTCATTTTGAAGAGGGAGAAGGATCCGTTTCAATGTGGCTCTTACAGGCCAATATCACTCCTGAATGTGGACGCCAAACTACTGGCAAAAATACTGGCTACCAGAATAGAGCAGTGCATCCCGGGAGTGATCAAAGAGGACCAGATGGATTTTGTCAAGGGCAGGCAATTGAACACGAATGTGAGGAGGCTCCTGAATATTATTATGATGCCCTCGGAGGGAGGGGCGTAGAAGTAGTGGCTGCAATGGATGCAGAGAAGGCCTTTGACAGGTTGGAGTGGGAGTACCTGTGGGAAGTGTTAGGTAGGTTTGGATTCGGGGAGGGATTCATAGGGTGGGTCAAGCTGTATCAGGTCCCCGCAGCGAGTGTGTCCACGAACTGGCTGAGGTCGGAGTATTTCAGGCTGCACCGAGGGACGAGGCAGGGGTGCCCCCTATCCCCGTTACTCTTTGCCCAGGCAATCGAGCCATTGGCCATAGCGCTGAGGACTTCAAGGAACTGGGGGGGGGGGGGGAGCACTGGATTTCCCTCTTCGTGGATGACCTGGGTTTGATTCCGGCTTGGGTCACTATCTGTGTGGAGTCTGCACATCCTCCCCGTGTGTGCGTGGGTTTCCTCCAGGTGCTCCGGTTTCCTCCCACAGTCCAAAGATGTGCAGGTTAGGTGGATTGGCCGTGCTAAATTGCCCTTAGTGTTCAAAATTGCCCTTAGTGTTGGGTGGGGTTACTGGGTTATGGGGATAAGGTGGAGGTGTTGACCTTGGGTAGGGTGCTCATTCCAAGAGCCGGTGCAGACTCGATGGGCCGAATGGCCTCCTTCTGCACTGTAAATTCTATGATATCTATGATCTATGATATGTTTCGGACCCGCTCGAGGGGGTGGGGGAGGTAATGCGGATCCTGGGGGGACTTTGGGAGCTTCTCGGGGTACAGGTTGAACGTGGGGAAAAGTGAGCTGTTTGCAATCCACTCTAGAAGAGAGACTGGGAGAGCTCAAGATGATGGAGAGGAGCTTTTGATATTTAGGTATACAGGTGGCTTGGTACACAGGCTAAACATATCTCGGTTTATAGAGCGGATGGAGGGAGACTTTAAAAGGTGGGTCATGCTCCCGCTTTCCCTGGCGGGAAGAGTGCAGACTGTGAAGATGGCGGTTCTTCCCAGATTCCTATTCGTCTTTCGGTGCCTCCCCATTTTCATCCCCAAATCCTTCTTCAAGCGGGTGAACAGGATTATCACGGGATTTGTGTGGGCAAACAAGACCCCGCGGGTCAAAAGACTGTTCTTGAAGCATACCCGAGGGGGAGGGAGGGTTGGCATTGCCGAACCTTTGTAGCAACTATTGGGTGGCTAATGTGGCCATGATCAGGAAATGGGTAATGGAGGAGGGGTCGGCATGGGGGCAGCTAAAGGCGGCGTCATGCAAAGGCACCAGCCTAGGGGCACTGGTAACAGCATCGCTACCGTTCTCGCCGGCACGGTACACCACAAGCCCGGTGGTGAAGGCGGCCCTGAGGGTCTGGGGTCAGTAGAGAAGGCACAGGAAGGAGGAGGGGGCCTCAGTTTGGACCCCAATACGAAAGAACCATAGATTTGCTCTGGGCAAGATAGACGGGGGAGTTTCAAGGCTGATATAGGGCAGGCATTAGAAGGATGGGAGACCTGTTTATAGATGGGACTTTCTCTAGCTTGAAGGCGCTAGAGGAGAAGATCGGCCTGCCCCCGGGAAATGCTTTCAGATACCTCCAGGTAAAAACAGGTGGGCACATTTCGCAGCTACCCCCTCGAAGGATACAGGACAGGGTAGTGTCTGGCATCTGGGGAGGAGAGGGGAAGGTGTCGGACATATACCAGGAGCTGCAGGAGGCGGAGGAAGCCTCAGTGGAGGAGCTGAAGGGCAAGTGGGAGGAGGAGCTAGGCGAGATGCTAGAGGAGGGCCTGTGGGCTGATGCCTTGGGCAGGGTGAATTTGTCCGCATCATGTGCCAGGCTTAGTTTAATTCAGTTCAAGGTGGTACACCGGGCTCACATGACGACGGCGAGAGTGAGCAAGTTCTTTGGGGTAGAGGACAGGTGCGCGAGATGTGCAGGGAGTCCGACGAACCATGTCCATATGTTTTGGGCATGCCCGGCGCTTAAAGAATTCTGGCAGGGCTTTGCGAGGGCTATGTCCAGGATATTGGACACGCGGGTGAAGCTGAGTCCAACAATAGCGATATTTGGGGTGTCGGAGGATCTGGGAGTGCAGGAAGCGAAAGAGGCCGAGGTGTTGGCTATTGCCTCCCTGGTAGCCCCGGGGGAATTGTCTATTTAATGTATATTTTCTTTTTGTACAATGATAACAGCCACCCAGTTTTGTTAAATATTTTTCGTTTATTTTTCTGTGATGTAAAAGTTCTGGTTGAAAAAAAGCTTTAATAAAAACAATTTTTAAAAAAAGGCAAGATTTAGTGGGTTTTACCAAATCAAAAGCTCACCATACCCTTAATTCTTTTACTGTTCAAAAATCTATCGATCTTTGCCATAAAAACAATTAATGAGGTAGCCTCAACTACTTCACTGGGCAGGGAATGAGGTAGCCTTCACTGGGCAGGGAATTACACAGATTCACCACCCTTTGGGTGAAGAGGTTCCTCCTCAACTCAGTCCTAAATCTGCTCCCCCTTATTTTGAGGCGATGCCCCCTAATTCTAGTTTCACCCACCAGTGAAACCACCCTGCTTCTATCTTAACTATTCCTTCATAATTTTATATGTTTCTATCAGAAACCCCTCATTCTCCTAAATTCCTCATTGTCCAATATAATTTGACGAATGTCAAATTCAGAATCAGCTGGATTTATCTCTTCTCCCTCAGTTATAACTACTAACACATCCTCCTGCTTTCCTTCCCTATCAGTATACCTTTTGAGCATATTAACATGAAACACTCTGGGTGCGATTCTCCGCCCCCCACGCCGGGTGGGAGAATAGCGGGAGGGCCTCCCGACATTTTTCACGCCCTCTCGCTATTCTCCCCCCCCCTCGCCCGACCCATGTCACGAATCGGCGCTCGCCATTTTTTACAGCGAGCGCCGATTCTCTGAGGCCGATGGGCCGAGCGGCCGGGCCTTTACGCCCGTTTTTTCACGGCAGCAAACACACCTGCTCACTGCCGTCGTAAAAACGGGCGCTGGGTGCCCGTTTGGGGCATCCAGAGGCCCGTTTGGGGCGGGAGCACCACCGTTGTGCTCGGGAGGGGACAGGCCCGCGATCGGTGCCCACCGATCGTCGGGCCTGCGTCCAAAAGGGACGCACTATTTCCCCTCCGCCGCCCGACAAGATCAAGCCGCCACATCTTGTCGGGCGGCGGTGGAGAAATGCGGAACCTGCGGCTTGATGACGTCACCCGCGCATGCGCGGGTTGGAGCCGGCTTGGCGCGCGGCCTTACAACGGTCGTTAAGGCCGTGACGCCGTGGTTCCCGGGGTCCTGCTCCTAGCCCCGATGGGGGGGGGGGGGAGAATCGTGTCCCGGGAACGGGCGTGAAGGCTGCCGTGAAACACGGCCAGTTTCACGGCAGCCTTTACGACTCTCCGCATTTGCGGAGAATCTCGCCCTCTGAGTTTTCCTTCTATCTGGCATTCTTATCAAATTATTCAACTCACTCAATTTCCTTTTGATTTGGTAAGACCCACTAAATCTTGCCTTTAATGGTTTATCTACCACTGGTAATAATACTGATACTTTCTCCTCGCTAATAAAGCTACTAGATTTTGATTTTCTATCTGTCTCTTTTTTCATCACATGTTGTGACAAGTTTACATGCTTTCTAGCCAACTCATCAGTCCTATTTAATCTCTCCCGAAAGTTTGACAGATAGTCCAAAAATGTAGGGCTGGAGTCTCTGTTCCGCCAGCCCCGTTTTCCGGCATGGCGCACCCCCTCCGGCAGCGGGATTCTCCATTCCCGCAGCTGTCAAATATGGTTTCCTATTGTGGGCCACCCCAAGCCGTTAGGAAATGTGCGTGGTGGGTGTGCTTCCAGCAGGGCAGAGGGCCCCACCGATGGAGAATCCTGCAGGTATTCTCAGAACTCTGACTCACCAATTTCTCCTTAAAGATTTAAGTGGTCCTCTTAATTCATGACCAAACTAATTTTGAATGGGCTGAATTTAGTTGCTTCAATAGGTGCATCCCTAATTGGAAATAGTACTGGCGGAATTCCTTCATCCCATTGGATAATCCTGACTATAGGCCCTCAGAATGGGTTTTAAAGTTTGGTGCCACCTTTCTCATGCACCCTGCAATTCTGGATGATACGCAGTTGATTTAAATTGCTTTACCTCTAAGCTATCCATATCTTCTCTGAGTAACCTTGACATAAAATTTTATCTTTGATTTGATTGGATTTCTTTTGGTAATCCAAATCTGGTAAAAATTTGGTTAACTTCTCTACAACCCTCTTAGCTGTATTATTTTGTAATGGAATAGCCTTCAGAAATCTAGTAGACACATTATATTATAGTCAACAAATACTGATTCCTGATGTTCGCCTTAGGAGAGGGTCCCACGCAAACAATTAGGACCCTAGTGGAATGGGTATTAAGGGCACTGGTTTGATTACTGCTTAAGGTTCCCTATCGCCTGTCATGTGTGACATGTACAACAAAATTCAACCGCATTCTTAGGCAATTCAAGCCAATAAAAATGCTTTTGTATTTTTGTCTGGGTTTTCCTTATTCCTAAATTCCCCCTTCCACATTTACTGAAATCTTATACACTACCCACAAAAGCTCCTTTCTATAACCCACCATAATTATAACTTGATGAACTTCTGCACATTTTTCATCTTCCTAAATACATAAAATCCACTTTATCACAAATGTATTGGGTGGGATTCTCCGTCTCGCCAGCTGACCAATGGGGTTTCCCATTGTGGGGCGACCCCACGCTGTTAGGAAACCCCTGAGCTGCTGGTGCAATGGAGAATCCAGACTGCGGAGAAGCCAGGCCATTATTTCTAATGCAGTAACACTCCGGTATACACTCAGATTCCATTTCTGTGTATGCTTTCTGATACAGCAGCTTTATCTCTGAATCCCTCTGTTATAATTCAACCAACTGTCCTGAACTAAAGATATCAGCTTCATGCTCCACCTGCTCTTGTTCTTTGTCAACAATCTGGTCAAAGATTTTTTTTCTGATAGCTGAACCTCAGCGTCCCTACCTTTACGCCTTGATTGCTCATCCTCCTGTCACAACCTGTGGATTTGTGATCTTGTAACCACACAATCTGGAAACACCCCAGGATATGCTTCTTGTAACAACTCAGGTTTCTGAATCTCCATAGGCACAGTAGACATCATTCCCACAAGTGATCCAGATGTATCATTATCCAGGATAAATTGTACTCCTGATAAAGGTAATATCTCCTTATCTCTCACCATTAAAGATTGACTTGATCCTGTATCCCTTCAGATTTTAACATCCTTTTTAAGTTGATATTCTCTATGCCTTTCCAACTCTGTTTTCTTCAGGCCTATTTTCTGAAGTTCAATTTCTCTCTCTCTTTACTCATTTCTCTTGCCATTACCTCTCTCTCTCTCCTTTTTCCATGCCATTGTCTCTCTCTTTCGTTTCCCTTTGCTTTTGCCATTTCCTCACTCTCTTTGTATTTCACTTCAATTTATAGAGTTATAGAACAGTACAGCACAGAACAGGCCCTTCGGCCCTCGATGTTGTGCCGAGCAATGATCACCCTACTTAAACCCACGTAACCCGTATACCCGTAACCCAACAATCCCCCCCCATTAACCTTACACTACGGGCAATTTAGCATGGCCAATCCACCTAACCCGCACATCTTTGGACTGTGGGAGGAAACCGGAGCACCCAGAGGAAACCCACGCATACACGGGGAGGACGTGCAGACTCCACACAGACAGTGACCCAGCCGGGAATCGAACCTGGGACCCTGGAGCTGTGAAGCATTGATGCTAACCACCATGCTACCGTGAGGCCCCTTTAAGGGGTATTGTAGGGACTCTTGTTTTACCTTCTTATAAGAATCGGTGGGAGGTGTCAAAAATACAACTTTATTATTGTTAATGACTTACTTGAATACACTTGAATAAGAACTGAATAAAATCTTTGAAACAAAATATCAAACAATACATTAAAAAAGTCAAAAAAGAAATAATTTAAAACACGAACAAACAGATAGGATTCACGAATTCAGGAACAAAGACCTCGACCACGAGATCCTACTTTTAAGGGAATTCTTATCTCTTGTTTAATCCTTCTTTTACTTTTATTGGCTCCTAATTCTCAGCCGAGACCTCCTGGTTTGTTCAATTGAATGTTTGGTACTTAGAGGACAATTTGTTAATCAAATATTGGACATTTCTTAAGATTGACTGGTGCCTATCAAATCTAGTTCAGCATCTGCTTGCGCAGTCTTAGGAAAAGTACTGCATGTTTTCCCACACTTACCATGTCCCACAGCTGAGCAGAGACCTTCAGAATTGATTAGTTGATTAGACAGAGAACAATACGCTCTGAATATACTGGAATACAGTGGTCAATTCATTACATGAGACACTGACTGAGTTCCCACAGTGAAGACACTTTTAATATTTAGCTTGTTAGTTTTATGCATTCAACTAGCCCCGAGATGAATAAAACTGTGAATAAAATTGACTCTATCAGCTGTCTCATGTCTTTAGTATGTTGTATTTGTTTAATTCGCAACTGGATCTTAGCTAATTCCAATGATTCTTACCACAATTCACGCTATGTATCTTCCAAATTTAAAGCCTCATCTATTGCACTAATCATCTCTACCTCCTTCACCCCTGCAGGTAACATCAACTGCAACATGTCCGCCAATTCGAAAAGTTTTGTTTTATCCAGCTTTTGTAAACCAACCAAGGTTATTGTTTCAACAGCCAAGAAACTCTTAGCCACTGAAAGGCTATTTTACAAGTCACTCACTATTAAACTGACCGAGTATTAACACTTGAAAGCAGAAGCTCCCCACGCTCACTGACTTTAAATTCAATAATTCCAATGCAAACAAGGAATTACACTTTTTAAATCCTGGACGAGCCCCCAATTTTTGCTAGGATCCTGGATGAGAACCCAACTATTTACAATTTGTAAAATTGTGGGGAAATAATACTGCACCACGGGGTGATAACACTGACCCATAGATATCTTTTTGTTTAAACAAACTTTAATTTAAACACAGAATTAACCACATTAACAATTACCAGAGAAATAGCTTTACAGTTAACAGTTACAACAGTTCTTAAGTAAAAGGAGAGACTTTAACTTACTTCCTAAACCTGTCTTTATATTCCTATTAAGCAAACCAATATAGTCCAAATACCACTGAGGAATAAAGTTAACAATGAGGTTTCTATTTGCTTTTCGCTGTGTTAAATCTTTGGAGAGGGAACTTTCCAGGACCAAAACTGAAAAACCTATTTTCGGATTAAAATCCTCGGAAGAACTAACCTTTCAGTCAGACATGGCTCCTCCACTTAATTAGATCATCTGTAGCCAAAGCATTAGGTATTTTCCGTCTCCTTCCACAGGATGACCCATGACCTATTTAAGAAGGACCAAACACAATATTACTCATAAATTATCTACACCTCAGTTGGCCTTTAAACATAAACAACATTCCATTATCCTGTAAAATCAATGATTTCCTCACTTTTATGACTCCTTAATCACAGCTTTAAAAAAAAAATTAGAGTACCCAATATATACTTTCCCATTAAGGGGCAATTTAGCATGGCAAATCCACCTAACCTGCACATCTTTGGGTTTTGGGGGTGAAACCCACGCAAACACGGATAGAATGTCCAAACTCCACATGGACAGTGACCCAGGGCTGGGATCGAACCTGGGACCTCGGCGCCTTGAGGCTGCAGTGCTAACCACTACCCCTTATTCACAGCTGTAATAGACATTCTGTTCGAATGCATCTTAACCCAGGTTTTAAAACCATTGCCCAAAAGAAGGAGAAAATATAAAGTATGATAATTTCTTACATCAAGGGAGTGCTGCACTGTCTTTTGGGTGAGATAGAAGGCCCAAGGCCCCAGCTGTTTGCTTGGATGAATGCCAAAGAGCCCATTGCCCAATTGCAAATAACAGGGTTGTTATCTCAATGTCCTGGAAACTGTTTGACCCCCCCCCCCCCCCCTCAATCGACATCACACAAAAAAAACCCCCAGAATGTTTGGTCATTATCACATCGCTGTTTGAGTGTCTGTCGGTCACGTTTTGCACATTACAATGACAACACTTCAGAAGTAAATCACTCGCTGCAAAGTACTTCAAGATGCACAGTGGTCCTGAAGAGCGTTTCATTTTTTTTTAAAATATTTTTATCGTCCTTTTTCACATTTTCTCTCAAATTTGCTCCCACCAACAACAAACAATAAGCAGTCATGAATTTAATGTCTATCCCCATATCAACAACAACAATCCCATCCTCCCACCAACCCCCAAACAACTGCCCACATGTTAACATAAACAAATAACAAAAAGGAATTATGAATCACCCATAGTCACCATTAACACACACAGCCCCCCTTCGCTCAACCCCCCCAATCCTCCCCCAACTAATGTTCAATGTTATCCATATCTTGAAAGTGCACAATGATTAATCCCCATGAATTGTAGAACCCCTCCATCCTTTCCCTTAATTCAAACTTAACCTTCTAAAGAGTCAAGAATTCCAACAGGTCCCCCCGCTACACTGGGGCACAGGGAGGAGAGGTTGCTCTCCATCCCAACAGGGTCCGCATTCGGGCGATCAATGAGGCGAAGGCTACAACATCTGCCTCTGCACCCGTTTCCAACCCCGGCCGGTCCGATACCCTGAATGTGGCCTCCCGAGGGCCTGGGTCCAGTTTCACGTGCACCACTTTAGAGATTACCCTAAAAACCTCCTTCCGGTAATCCTCTAGTTTTGGACAGGACCAAAACATATGAACGTGATTTGCGGGGGCCCCTCTCAACGTTCACACACATCTTCTACCCCCTCAACATTTCCACACCACATTTCACTGAGATTGACGCATGCAGTGAAGAAATGTATACAATGAGAAGATACATTACTTAATAGCATAACTGCTGTGTTTACATCAGGAGAAAAGGCCTCACAAGCTCCAAGACACACAATCAGTTTTTGAAATGCAGAAGGACTGCATGAAAATGTGAATCAAAAATCACTGTCAGGTTTTGGGATAGCGAACAATTATGTTTGGACACCAACTGATGATCACAGCGGGTTGTCACCCAACCCAGCAGGAGAAGGGTCATGACAAATGTCAACCATCTTAAAAATAAGTTGCCAATAATAGTTGATTGGTTCCTGCAAATCAACTGCACAAACAGGTTAGAACCTGTTCCCGTGTTTGAGGTGTATAAGATATTACCGTTATAAAAATACTTTTGGTTTACAGACAGATTAATAAAAATCTTCTTTCCAAATGCCAATTTCTCTTCCACTTTCTGACCGATAAGCACGGCAGCTCGGAAGGGAGAACACGGAAGCCCTAGACCCCTGGAATCTGGGTCCAATTCAGTCAGAAAAAATCTGTCACCGTGAAAATGGCGGAGGATGTCGATTCCGGAGGTCCCACCCCCCAAAAAACGACGCATACAAATTTTACAGGGGCAGGAACTGGAGCGGAGGTGGGTTGTGGTTTCCGCATCCATGTTTTGCAGAGGAAGTTGCCCATTTCAAACAGCAGATTCCTACAGTCATGTCTGATTTCCATTAGCCAGGAGTGGGAAAGATAATGATGGCAGATTACACCTGGCAGGGACAGGTGCAAACTTTGTGGAGTGCTTTGGAGAGCGAGTGTGCCCTTTTGGAGAGGTAAGGTACCTCTCTGGATATGGTCCCTGGAAGCTGGGACAGCTATGAGGCATGCCAGGTCCCCTTTGTGACAGGTAAGCTTCCTTTGGGATTGTTAAAAGTGGAAACAAATGTGCATAAATAGGGCATAAATTCATTGAAACTGTCAAGGCAGCTGTCAAAATAAGTCCTCAAAAGTATCAAAAACAACTGTCAAGCTTTCAAGGCTTTTAAAAGTGCTCCCCTTTAAATCTTTGAAAATGTATATGGAGTGTTAAAAACATCATTGCTTACTAGTTCGGCTGACATAATTCGGAAGGGCATCATTACTGCATTACTGCTGCATGACAGATTTCACAATGTTCCATCATCACAATGGGGTGCCTGCCATTTCACAGATTCACTGATAGTGTTTATAGACTCTTTGAAGTGGGACAATGAATTCTAATGTTTGTTTTTATGAGGGATTAAGAACCTGAATGAAACACTTATTTTTATAACGAATTATATGGTTGAAGGAATGTGAATGTAGTGAATCAGTTTTTATGAATATATGTTTTTTTTAAATAAAGTCAACAATAGACAGAATTTTATTTAATCTCAGCTACATCGGGGCCCACCTGTTGCGGAGGTTCTTAGGCATACTGGTGGGATACCACGTACTCCCTCTCAGAGGCCACCCAGCTGCGAAGATAGTTGCAGCAGAGAGAGAGACTGTTGGGTCAGATGACCCCCCCTTGGCCACCCACTGCATGGACTTGTCAATGGTCAATTTGGCCAGGCCCAAGAGCAGGTTCACAAAGAGGCCCTCCTCCCACCCCACCCCCCTCTGCACCTGGTGGCCAAAGATCAGGAGCACGGGACTGAAGTACAACCAGAAATTGAGGAGCAACCCCTTTCAAATAATGAAAAAGGGGCTGCAACATCGGCAACAGTGGGTCACAGACTCCACTCGGCCACAGAGACGGAATGCGGCCCAGGTGTCCGTGAACCAATCTAATCCGCTCGCCCACAGAGACGGAATGTGGCCCAGGAGTGCGTGAACCACTCTAATCCGCTCGGCCACAGAGACAGAATGTGGCCCAGGAGTCCGTGAACCAATCTAATCCGCTCGGCCACAGAGACGGAATGTGGCCCAGGAGTCCGTGAACCAATCTAATCCGCTCGGCCACAGAGACGGAATGTGGCCTAGGAGTCCGTGAACCACTCTAATCCGCTCGGCCACAGAGACGGAATGTGGCCCAGGAGTCCGTGAACCACTCTAATCCGCTCGGCCACAGAGACGGAATGTGGCCCAGGAGTGCGTGAACCACTCTAATCCGCTCGCCCACAGAGACGGAATGTGGCCCAGGAGTCCGTGAACTACTCTAACCTGTGATTTGGTGGCATTGCTGTACACAACACCTTTCCCGTCAGGTCACCGATAGGGAACAGGAGGACGGCCACGTAAATAGCCCTCCTCTGGGGACCTCCCCCACTGCCAGACAACAGGGCAGAATGACAAGGCATGTCCTGATGGTGGAGGGAGCCAAGGAAGGGAAGGGTGTGGAGCAGGGGGCCATACAGCAAACCTTTCCACACCGAATGGAAAGGCACGGGAGTCCCTTTCTATTCTTTTAATAAAACCAATAATCAATAAATTAAACAAAAAGGATAGGGGTGACCGCCCCTGGTAGAGTACCGTAATTAAAATAAAACAGACTCAAAATATCATTCTCGGGTTTGAAGATGAACCCAAGCCCCCACGGTACCACCGGGCATGGAAGGCCTGAGGCATGTCAGTAAACATCGCGTGCTCCTCCCTAAGGACACCCAGCCACGAAGGAAGCCGCGTTAGAGGGACAGACAGTCGGGTCAGGCGATCCCCTCGCCCACCTGCTGTCTGGACTTGTTAATAGCCAACTTGAAATGAAATGAAAATCGCTTATTGTCACGAGTAGGCTTCAAATGAAGTTACTGTGAAAAGCCCCTAGTCGCCACATTCCGGCGCCTGTTCGGGGAGGCTGTTACGGGAACTTGGCCGGGGCCAGGAGCAGACATACAAGGTGACCAACCTCCCCCATCCTCGCACCCCCCACAGTAGGTGAGGCGTCTCCCTTACACCTGCTCAAGTGAAACCCTAATTAATGCCCACCACCTCCATACAATTAAACACAATTAACAATGTAATTCACTGGTTTACCCCTGGCCTGCGTAATAATAGCAGAGCCAAGAGAAAAAAGTGAATTCTTCGTTATGCTGCTTAGCACTGTTGCATTTCGCTTTTTCTCTGGGGTTTATTACTCCCACCAGCAGCCAATCAGCTCTGCAGCGAATTTCTGCACTGTTTCATTTGCCACCTCCGGTGCAGTAAACAGCAGAGATATCTTTGTATAATTCTGATCCAAACACTGGCAGTAACATGGAAACAAAATGCTGAGGCACCATGCTGAAAATATGCTCCGGATGCTATCTCGGGATTTATTTTCAAATATTTTGACATTTGCTGCATGTTTATCATATTTTTTCATAAGCTCTCTTACATTTTCCTACCATCCCTAAAGCCCAGTAATACGTTCAGATACGAGCTCGGGAAACTATTCCATAAGAGCATTCTGTTGTAAGTATGAAGCGCTAACTTGGAGAATGATTTATCAGGCGGCAGTGTGCACTTAATGTGTTCCTTTAATTTTGAAAATTTTGGATTCATTTCAATACATTTGCAGATAGCGCTGCTTATAGTTGCATGCTATGACTACCAGTCTGTTACTTTCCCATATTTGGTTAGGGTCCTATGTATGTTACACGGTGGTGAATTTCACTAATCCTTTAACTGCCCTCACTTCAAAGGAACAGATTCAGTAAATGAAATTCTCCAGATCACTTTGAAAAGGTTTTGAATAGTTCGCCCCATTAACTGTTGTACTTAGAATCATAGAATCCCGACTGTGTAGAAGGAGACCATTTAGCCCGTTAAGAGTCTGTGCTGATCCTCTGAAAGAGCGTCCTACCCAGACCCGAGCCCACGCTCACTCCCCCGCCCTGTCCCCCTAATTCCGCATAAACTGCACAATTTAGCATGGCCAGTCCACCTAACCGGCACGTCTTTGGACTGTGGGAGAAAACCGGAGCACCCGGAGGAAACCCACGCAGACACGGGGGGAAAGTGCAAACTCCGCACAGACAGTGACCCAAGGCCAGAATTGAACCCGGGTCCCTGGCGCTGTGAGGCAGCAGTGCTAACCACCGTGCCACCATGTCGCCCCACTTGATCTGTTTCTCGTTTTGCTCCTGGCTCACTGATAAACTTACATCACTCGTTGAATGTCGGAAACTGCTGATGGCTGATGTGTTTTTAGAGAATGACATGAACTGACTGCTCATTACAAACACTATGGCCTGGAATCTCCTTTGGCCGCTGTCGGTAACGGGATCACCGATGTGCTGGACAATCTAAAAGTTGGGATCGGCACCGGGTGTTGGTGAGTACTGATCCAATCACGATGCTCCAGCAGCCCGCTGGTGGCGGGGTCAAGGTTCACGCTTGTGCACTCATGCACACCATGAGTGCAAATGGGTCTTAATGGCACCTTTGCATCCACTCAGCGGGCCCGGCCCCCGTGATTCTCCGGCCCCTGGGGAATCACAACAGGTCAGTCCAAACGTGAGCCTGACGTGGTGGACATCGTGTTGGGCCGTGGGGTTAACTCTTTAAGGGAGTTGCCCCTAAAATCCATGAGGACCTCCCTCCCGCATACAATGCATGACCTGCCCCCTCTTCTGCCAGCCGCTCCCCCCCCACCCCCAAACCCAGGATGCCCTAAAATGAAGGATTCATGCAGGAGACCCCCTTAATAGGAAGATTCCCCCGAGGAACCCCCTTAATATGGAGACCTCCCCGTGATCCCCAAACTAAAGGAAACCCCCACAGAGACCCTCTAACTAGAGGGATCCCCCACAGAGGGACTCCCTAGATAGAGGGACCCCCACAGACCACCCCCTCCCCCAGAAACGGAGGCCCCTGCCTAAATCCTTCCGAGAAGTCCAGACAGGAACAAAATCACAGTTATAACAGTTACCGGGAAGCACTGTGTCCATTCCTGGAGAGAAAACGATTGTGACCTGTGCCTAAACCCCTCAGATCCTGTAACTACAACCCATCCATTCATTCTGGGATGTGGTTCATTCATCTCGCTTCAAGGGTGAGTGACTCTAAATGCTTAAATCCCAACGTTTACAAACATCAACCACATCAAAGAGAGATAAGTGCATTCCAATCACTAAGTTCATTCCAATCAGTTGAGGGGGTCCCTAAATTTAGGGGTTCCCTGTGGGGGTCCCTCTAGTTAGGATGTCAATGTTGGGGGTTTCTTTAGTTTGGGCGTCCCTGGGGGTCTCTCTATTAAGAGGATCACTGTAGGGGGTCACCCCATTAAATGGGTCCCTGTAGGGGTCTCTCTAACTAGGGAGTCCCAGGGGCAGGGCGGGTCACCCTTGTATTTGGGGAATAGAAGGGCACCCAGAAATTCCAAAGATTGGGGGGGGGGCTGATTTGCAGTGCGGTGCGGTGCGGGGTGGCTAGCCAACCATGGGACTTTGCTATCGGGCTGCCCGATAGCGGGAATCCTCGAGAATCGCACCTAGTCCTCGCCTTGCATAAATTGTCACGGTAACAATTCTCCTCCGGCGGGAGAACATAGGGCGGGAGTCTCCATTTCAGAAGTGTCGACGCCGGAACTGAATCAAGGGATTTCCATGACAACCAAATTGGCATCGGTCCTGGAGCAATTCATGCTCCATTAATGGGCTAGCACCGCCGCCACGTGGAACTCAATCGATTCCAATGAAAAATGGCTTCCGATTTGCCGGGGTCAGGATTGACAAGCTGCAACTATATATCAGCACTCCACTCCCCACACACACTCATTCCAGTCAACAAGATGGCAGCTCAGAGAGCGACACCCCGGTTTGCAGACGCAGAGCTTGAGACCCTGCTGGGCGCCGTGGAGGAGTTGCGGGCCAACCTGTTCCCCGGGTTGGGAAGGAGGCTGCCACCCACCGCTATACACCGGGCCTAGGCTCAGGCGGCAGAGGCCATGAGCGCCGTGGGCCCCACCGCCAGGACCGGATGGCAGAGGAGGAAGAAGCTGCACAACCTCCTCAGGGCAGCCAAACATGTCCCACCTCCTCTCTCTCCCTCAGCAGCCACAGCGTCTGTTTTCCAATCTTTAAAAGTGAAACCCGCCATCTGTAATTCCTCCTGGCAGAGGAGCAGCATCAGAGAAGCCCCGGAGAATACCGGGTCGGGCCCGTTAATGAGACTCCAATGCCGTTTACTGTACGCGCAGAGTAGAATGCATTGACGCTGCTGTTGAGACACCGGAGCATTCTATCAGACGCCCAGCGCTGGGCACGATCTTTGACTCACGCCGATTCTCCACCCAATCGCGTTTTGCAATTCCGGTGTCACTGGACGGAGAATCCCGCCCATAATCTCTCAAACGGAGAATCTCGCCCTGTGTCTACATAATGCTTATTGCAGATCCTGTAAACATCCCAAAGCTCTTTTCGGAGAATAGACATTATTGCGACTAATCTTTCCCAGACACAGGCAGGGGCCAGACGGAACTCAGTGATCTTTTCCACTCACATAAAAGCAAAACACTGCAGATGCTGCAAATCTGAAATAAAAACAGAAAATGCTGGAAAAACCCAGCAGGCCTGGTAGCATCTGGAGAGGGAGAAACAGAGTTAACGTTTCGATCCGGTCTGACTTCTACAGGGCTGAAGAGAGGTAGAAATGTGATGGGTTTTTTACTGTTAAAGAGAGGGGTAGAACAAGTGCACCAAAATAGGTCAGGGATAGGTGGAAGCTCAGAAGAGATTTGACAAAGATGTCACAGACACAAGACAAAGGAAGTGGTAGATTTTTCTTTAACTCATTTTTTACAGGATGTGGGCTTCACTGGCTACGCCAGCATTTGTCCATCCCTAATTGCCCTTGAGAAGGTGGTAGTGAATTGCATTCTTGAACTGCTGCAGTCCATGTGGTGTAAGTACACATTCAAAACCAGCTGCCTTCCCTCCACGAACCCCGTCTGATCCTCTCCTATCACCTTCGGGAGACACCCATCCAATGTTGCTGCCAAAACTTTTTTGCCAATATCTTGGCACCTCACGTTCCACGTTACTATCCTGACCAGGGGGGTCTCTCCCCCCACCCACCCTCCTATCTGCCATCCTTTTGTTACCGTCAAAACCGCCCCTCCCAGAATTCTCCCATTCACTTGCTCTTGAAAACCCCTCTCCCGGTATCCATCCCATCCCCCCACCTTTCACACCTCCCGGGCCCATCGAAACCTGCTCGATCAGGTTCCAATGACCGTGCCCCCTTCCCCCACCACATTCCCGCCGTTCACCTGCCAGCCTTCGCTTGCTAGTGTGGAGGCCCCTATCCAGGCCCCCCTCCTCCCAGTCCCCTCCCCCATGACCCAATCCCTGCAAAACAAAGACACTCAAACATAGCCAGTGCACATAGACCACACCCCAGAAAAACCACCATTATCCTGAAGCCCAATATTCACATACCCATTGTAACCCATAGCAGAGGGTACACTACCCTTCCGCATCAACCAACCCAAAAAAAAGCCAAACCCCCAACTGTCCCCCCCCCCACATATACAAAACAAATAAACATCCTGAAACAAGAAGCAAGAGATCAGGTTGTACACAGCATTTCACCCGGGGGGGTGAAAGGGAGGGGGTCCCTTCAGTCTGGAATCAAACCCTAGTCCCTCAGCCTTCACAAACGCCTCCGCCACCTCCACCGTCTCAAAGTAGATGTCAGCTTGAATTATAGGTCACCCTCAGCTTCGCCGGGTAGGCCATGCCAAACCTCACACCATTGCTGTAGAGTGCCGCCTGCACCCTATCCACGGCCATCCGCATTCTCGGCAGCTCCACAGTTAAGTCCTGGTATGTACGAGTACCAGCTCCTTCCCACCTTACGCCTTTGCTGCGCCCAACTTGGGACCTTCTCCTTGACGTGGAATTCGTGGAAACAAATTATGAGCTCCCTTGGCGGCTCGTTTGTCTTCGGCTTAGGCTTGAGTGCCGATGAGCCCTGTCCAGTCCATACCGCGAGGTTTCTCCTCCCTTCCTCAGCAACTCCACCAACATCTTCGCAAAGTACTCAGTCAGCCTTGGGCCCTCCACCCCCTCGGGCACGCCAACAGTAAGTTCCGTCGCCTCGACCTGTTCTCCAGGTCCTCCACCTTTGCTCTTGGTCCTTTGTTGGCCTCCACCACCCGCCGCAGCTCCTCACCCATCGAGGGGAACTGGTCACTGCGCTGCAACAGAGCTTCCTCCATCCCCTTCAACTTCTCTCCTTGCTCCCCTACCTCAGCCGATGTCTGTAGCACCACCACTGTCACCGGGGCCATCGCCTATTCCACCAACTCCTTCATCACAGCCATCATCTCCTGATGCATCATCTCCATGTGTTTGGTGAACTGCCTCTCAAACTCTCCAGCCATCACCTCGGTCAGAGTCTCCACTGTGAAGGGTGTGGTCCCACCCAGCGACCCAGCCTCCGCCATATTTCCTTCTGCCCAGGCTGACCCGTCCACTCGAGGGCGAACTTTCGCTCGCTCCCTTCTACCCGTCGTTTGTTTCTGGGTCTTTGACATTCGGGGGCTGGTTTCGCTCAGTGGGCTAGACAGCTGGTTTGTGATGCAGAACAAAGCCAGCAGCGCGGGTTCAATTCCCGTACCAGCTGAGAATTCTGAATTTGTCCTCTGTGTACCCGAACAGGCACTGGAATGTGGCGACTAGGGGCTTTTCACAGTAACGTCGCTACAGTGTTAATGTAAGCCTGCTTCTGACAATGAAGATTTTTTTTCCCCCCCTCCTTCCTTATGTCTTCCTGCACCAGCTTAACCAAACATTACCCCTGGAACCAGGCATTAAACTCCAAAAACCAGAGCCTTGGGTAGGAGCCACCCAACGCATGACTACATGCTGCCACCGGAAGTCCCCAGGAGTATTCACGTTGCGTGGGGGACCTTTATATGACGGGAGATATAAATAAGATTGAAGTGATCCAAAGATGCACTGTACAATTCTGCACCAATCAGGATGGGGATTATCAGTGTCACATCATGAGAACCATCCAGTAAAGGAGCGAGTGAAATAGACTGACCGTGTGCTAGAAAAGATGGAATAGACTGCTGGGAATAGGCAGAAACAAGTACCTGGTTCCCCTGGAAATGCACGTGGTAGGCATCCACACAAACTACAAAGAGCATTTTTTTCCAAGCCAGCGTATCAATAATATTTATTCCGAGGACAATCCCACAGAGGAACAAGTTGTCAGACAATAACAATAATAATCTTTATTGTCACAAGTAGGCTTATATTAACACTGCAATGAAGTTAGTGTGAAAAGCCCCTAGTCGCCATACTCTGGCGCTTGTTCGGTTACACAGAGGGAGAATTCAGAATGTCCAAATTACCTAACAGCACGTCTTTCGGGACTGGTGGGAGGAAACCAGAGCGCCCGGAGGAAATCCACGCAGAAACAGGGAGTACGTGCAGACTCCACACAGACAGTGATCCAAGCCAGGAATCAAACCTGGGACCCTGGCGCTGTGAAGCAACAGTGCTAACCACTGCTACCGTGCCACCCATAGTCACAGTCCTATCAGTAGAAATCTTGAACACCCATCTTTAGACTAATTCCATTCAAAAGTTTCCACGACCAATGTGATGAATGTTATCAGTAGCTGGTATAATAGTACCTTACCTTTAATGCATTGGCCCTTTTAGACCGGGCTTGGAACCCTGGGGGACTCCGCCTCTGGCTCCGCCCCCAGAAAATGGTATATAAGCTAAGGCTCACTCAGGCAACATGTGATGAGCACACTTCTCGGCTGCTGTACAGTTCTCAGATGATTAAAGCCTTTGAATCATCTATCTTCTCTCCTGTGTCGTGATTGAGGGTATCTCAACCAGGACCGCCTTCTCAGTGGGTTATTTCTGGTTTAACTAGCACTCCCCATATAGATGTGGGTGGAATACGGCTGTTGGTCTGTGATGCTGACACAACTGAGCTGAAGCAGCAGCTACATTGCAAAACATAGACAGGACTGATGAATCATAACCACATTCTTTCAGTTCCCATGTAAAACCTGATTCACAACTCCTCCAAAGTCTCCCTCCTCACATCTGGGATTGTCCTCAACATTTTAGATACAAGACAAAACAGATAGGAAAGGGGGAAAGAAGGTTTTACAAAAAGGCACCATGGCTACTGACAATGGGTAGATTTTTAAGAGAATCACTGATGGGGTAATGATTCAATGCCATTTGGACATGCAATTGAACCAACACAGGCTTGATGGGCCGAATGGTCTGTTTCTGTGTTCGAACATTTCCCAAGTCTGTAATAATCACAGACCCGTTGAATGTTATGGCACAGATGGAGGTCATTCAACAAATCACATCTGTTCCTGCTCCCAGAAGGAGCCAGTCGCTCTGTCCCATTCTACGTAATAAACTGACCCAGTTTGAAAGTACAGGAATAAAAGGAAGGGTGCTGCTGAATTTTGCCATAAATTGGACAAGAAATTAAATATATTGCATTTTTTAACAGTGGCTTACAAAAGAGATATCTTTGAAAAGGAGCCATTCGCAGGGCAATGGGGGAAGAACAGAGGGCATTGGGACAAACTGGATACGTCTGGCAAAGAGCTGGCACCGACGCAGTGGGAGGAATGGTCTCCTGCTACCCTGTACCACCCTGGTTAGGGAGACAAGAACAGAAAAGCCAGGCTGAGATTTTGCTCGACTGCAATGGATTATAACACTCTCTCCAACGTCTGACGGGACTGTGTCCCAAAGCAGAAAAATGACTCCTGTATGGGGGGGTAAAAAGGACTTCATATTAACTTAATCAACTAGAAATAACAACAGTGCGGCTGCTGTGTCTAAACCTTTTCAGGATGGATTAAACTCCTTAAGCAGAAAGGGATATTATTAAAAATGAACTCCAAATGAGCTTGGTGCTGGTCCCACTGGAAGTGGCAGGAGAGAAAATCTACTTCACTGGTGGCTTGACCCAGATAGTGGTAGTGTGCAGTGCTTAAATGGGTCATCAGGGCACAAAAGAAATAGATTCTTCTCGAGATAGTCTGCTGTATCATTCCAATTCCAGAGCACAGTGAAATCTAAGAACATCCCCTGCTATCGATCAGGTCGATAGTTACTGTGGCCGTAAGGTTCTTATTTATGTATGCCTAGCCGCTGCTGCCTTAGTCTAGGGGGTGGGGTCTCTCTCTCTCGCACTCAGTCTCTCTCTCTCAGTCTCTCTCGCTCGCACTCAGTCTCTCTCTCTCAGTCTCTCTCGCTCGCACTCAGTCTCTCTCTCTCTCTCGCACTCAGTCTCTCTCTCTCTCTCTCGCACTCAGTCTCTCTCGACATACTGTAGCAGCCGTGTGTACCACCGACAAGGTGCACTGCGGCAACTCACCAAGGCTCCTTAAGCAGCACCTTCCAAACAACAACCACTGCCGTTGACAAGGACAAGGGCAGCAGATACATGGGAACTCCACCATCTGGAAGTCACTTCCCATCCTGACTTGGAATTATATCGCCTCTCCTTCACTGTCGCTGGGATTCTGGAAAATTCTGGAACTCCCTCCCTAACAGCACTGTGGGTGTACCTACACCACATGAACTGCAGTGGTTCAAGAAGGCAGCCCACCACCACCTCCTCAAGGACAATTAGGGATGGGCAACAAATTCTGGCCCAGCCAGCGAAGCCCACATCCCGTAAAAATGTTTTTTATAATTCACCATCTCTCTCTGCTCCGTCGAATAAAGTGATGAAAGATGACCTTTAGTCTGCCCAGGTCTTGCTGGTCTCCAGCGCAAACATTTGTTCTCAGAGAAGCATAGAAACCCTACAGTGCAGAAAGAGGCCATTCGACCCATTGGATCTGCACCAACCCTCTGAAAGAACACCCAACCTAATCCTACTTCCCCGCCCTATCCTTGTAATTTGCACATCTTTGGACACTGAGGGGCAATTTAGCACGGCCAATTCACCTAACCTACACATCTTTGGACTGTGGGAGGAAACCGGAGCACCCGGAATAAACAAACGCAGACACTGGGAGAACGTGCAAGCTCCACACAGTCACCCCAGGCCAGAATCAAACCCAGGCCCCTGACGCGGTGAGGCAGCGGTGCTAAACAATGGTCCAAGAGTGTCGCAGACATTCCAAGGTTCCGGACGAGGCGCGGAGCGATGCACTGCTGCGAGGGGGGAAAGATAGAGGGACTGGAAAGGGTGCACAACCCCCCCACCCCTCAGCTGCATGCCAACAAGGGATTGCACATAACAGGGGGTATTGAAATTGGATTGAGGCGCCTCGAAATGGAACATGCTGCATGGAGACTGGGTGAATTCGATTGCACCTTCTGTCATTTGCAAGTCGAATGCACTTTTAAATATTGAATGAAAAAAGTGCATTTTTAAGAAAAGCTCCCATTTTTGCAGAGCGGAGCCACGCCCCCTGCCAGCCCCCTCCTGTCTCCCCCCCCCCCCCCAGGTTCGTATTGTTGAGAGTTCTGATGATACAGACTCTGGATGAACCCTCAGTACATCAGCACAGTAGACACACACCCACAGTGAAGGCAGAGAGAGAGAGAGAGGACGCGTTGTGCAATCTCCCCCACCCCACTCCTCCCTCTGTCATTCCCACTCCCAAGGACAGGAGGCAGCGGATCCGGCAAATCAGGGAAAGGGGAGGTGAGAGAAGAGAGGGTGGCAAAGACCGGGCTCAATTCTCCTGGGCGGCCAATCTCGAAGTGACCGAATCCAGAAGCAGATCGGGGGAGGGGGGGGGGGCAGAAAGGAAACATGCGCCCTGATTCCTGCGGATATTCCCATCACTGCAGAATTTTCACCAGGGAAACTCTGGATTTCCCGCTGTGGCTGGCGATGAACGACTGCCTCCTCGTTTTGCAACAGGGTCCGAATGTTTGAAGCGGATTGCTGGCTCCCACACAAACCCTACCCCCTCTCCCACAGGCTGCGGATGTCCCCAGGTGCCTGTGTCATGTTGGAGGATATCTCTGTCCATGTAAGTACTCTTTCCTCCACTCACCTTTTCTTAGACCCCCCAAGCCGGGGACCGGGAGAAGCGACAAAGGCAGAAATCTCCTTCCCAAATGTATCAAACTTCGGTCTGGAAAATTACAATGTTGGATTTTTTAATAATCTCGGTTCCCCGCATTCTGCTGGGTTGGTAACACCCCGAGGAATGTTTTTTGTTGTTGTTGTTGGGGGTGTTGGGGAACGCCTGGGGATATTGATGGGAAATTGACACAGAAATTGCTGCGTTTATTCCAGTTCCCAATCTCCAAGCCTGTCGCCTGGGGTTTGTTTTTTGCTGTCACGCTGTCTGCTGCAGGCAACCCGACAGGGTGAGGTTATCGAGTGTGTGTACAGCTAAATCTCCTCTCTTTGTGTGTGCACGGATGTACGTGTGTGTCTCCTGTTCGTACATGGACCAGTGTCACATATAGTCACAGCTCCCAGTAGCTGAGAGAATTGCAGCGGTTAAAATCCGACCCGAGTTTAGGGATTGGGCGAATGAGACATGGCCCACGCCTGATGTCTCTCATCCCCTGCCCTTGGTGGATGATGTCTTTTGCAAATGATTCTATTCGAGGTTCAAGGGGCAGCGTTTTGCTCTTGCAGTTTCATAGAATTTACAGTGCAGAAGGAGGCCATTCGGCCCATTGAGTCTGCGCCAGCCTGGCCCTTGGAAAGAGCATCCTACCCAAGCCCACACTATCTCCGTAACTCAGTAGCCCCACCTAATCTTTTTGGCACTAAGGGCAATTTATCATGGCCAATCCACCTAACCTACACATCTTTGGACTGTGGGAGGAAACCGGAGCACCCGGAGGAAACCCACACAGACATGGGGAGGATGTGCAGACTCCGCACAGACAGTGACCCAAGCCGGCAATTGAACCTGGGACCCTGGAGCTGTGAAGCAACTGTGCTAACCACTGTGCTACCATGCTGCCCTAGGAGCTGGGTGGAAAAGCCTGCCACATGGGCATCCTGGTGTCAGACACCAGGGTGAAATGAAATGGAATGAAAATAGCTTATTGTCACAAGTGGGCTTCAAGTGAATTTACTGTGAAAAGCCCCTAGTCGCCACATTCCGGCACCTGTTTGGGAGGCTGGTACGGGAATTGAACCTGCGCTGCTGGTCTTGTTCTACTTTACAAGTCAGCTGTTTATCCCACTGTGCTAAACCAGCCCCTATGTCGTGTTCTGAGGGAACTCCTGCTGTGTTTCAAAACTAATCACTCGTGTTTGCCGGCCAGTGTATAATGAATGACTTGCATTTATCTCGCAACTTTCCCACCACATGACCGCCACATGGAGGGTGGCACAGTGGTCAGCACTGCTGCCTCACTGCGCCAGGGACCCGGGGTCGATTGCGACCTTGGGTGACTGTGTGGAGTTTGCACGTTCTCCCCGTGTCTGCGTGGGTTTCCTCTGGGTGCTCCGGTTTCCAAAGATGTGCAGGTTAGGCAGATTGGCCATGCTAAATTGCCCCGTAGTGTCCAGGATGTGCAGGTTACAGGGATAAGTCTAGGTAGGGTGCTCTTATAATAATAATAGGACATTACAGTGCAGTTAAATGGCCTCCTTCTGCACTGTAGGGATTCTATGGACTGTGGCCATTGCTGGCTGTGCTCGCATTTGTTACCCATCCCTAATTGCCCTTGAAGGCAAGGCAAGAGTCAACCACATTGCTTTGGCCAACACATTGATTAGACTTTTATTAGAATTTCTAAATTGTAGGCCAGACCAGGTTTCCTTCCCTAAAGGACATTAGTGAACCAGATGGGTTTTTACAACAATCGACAATGATTTCATGGTCATCATTAGACTTTTAATTCCAGATTTTCTATTGAATTCAAATTTCACCATCTGCGCTAGGGACCCGGGTACAATTCCGACCTTGGGTGACAGTGTGGAGTCTGCACGTTCTCCCCGTGTCTGTGTGGGATTCCTCTGGGTGCTCCGGATTCCTCCCACATTCCAAAGATGTGCAGGTTGGGCAGATTGGCCATGATAAATTGTCCCTTAGTGTCCAAGATGTGCAGGTTACAGGGATAGGCCTAGGTATGGTCCTCTTACGGAGGGTTGAATGGTCTCCTTCTGCACTTTAGGGATTCTATAGACTGTGGGCATCGCTGTCTGTGCCAGCATTTATTGCCCATCCCTGGCGTGATTCGAACCCGGGTCCCCAGAGCATTACCCTGGGTTTCTGGTTTACGAGTCCACTATGCCACCGCCTCCCCCACTGTTACAATGTAGAAAACACACATCCAAGCAAACCCCCATGAAGAACAATGTGACAATGGTCAGGAAACCTGTTTGTTTGGCATGTTGATTGAGGGATAAGTTCTGGGGAGAACGCCCTGCCCTTCTTCCAAATAGTGTCAGGGGAACGTTTTCCTCCGCCTGAGATGGCAGACCATTTCATGTCACATCCAAAAGTTGGTACCTTAGCCACTGCAACACTCCAATTGAGTGTCATCAGCGTCAATGTGTACTTAATCTTCTGATTCTGGTATGTGCATGACTAACTGATATACGGCTGACCCCTCAGGTGGCTGGGTACTGAGTGCAGAGGAGGCAGTAAGGGCTTTTAACTTCAGTGCAATAAGCATATTGAACAGTAAATCACCAATGCAACGCTGCCTCAGATTAACCTAAAACTTGTTCATACAGGCAGGATACCAGTATGGATGCACAGGCACAGGAAGCACCTGTCCAGGATGTAGAAAATAATTGTCATCACTTCCTACTAGTAAAATGTATCGCGTTTGGTATCAGTATATTATTAGAATGTTGTAGGATTGACTTTTATTAGAATTTCCAAATTGTTCCTGTCGCCCTTGCTCTGTTGAAGACAGTGTACTACATGGATGGGCGGGGGGGGGGTTGGGGGGGGGGGGGGGGGGGGGGGGGAGACGGACTATGGCCACTATTTAAGAATAAGGCATTGTCCATTTAACAGAGGTGAGAATGTCTTTTTAACTCAGAGAACTGTGTGCCTTTGGAACTCTCTTCCTCAAAAGGCAGTGGAAGCAGAGTCCCTTTGGGTGGATTTTCCATTCATTCCCTGCCGGCGTGATCATCCGGTCCCGCCGATGGGTTCCCCGTTGACAGTGGTGGGAGTGGAAGATACCACCGCCAGGCAATGGGCGGCCACCTCCCATGCCCTGCAGATAGATTCTTGAGTGAGGGGGCGAAAGGTTATCGGGGGTAGGTGGGAATGTGGGGTTAAGGTTACAATCAGATCAGCCGCGATTGTATTGAATGGCGGAGGAGGCTAGAGGGGCCGAGTGGCCTACCCCTGCTATTTATTCGAATGTTCATATGAAACTGGTCAATATGATGCACTGCTCTTATCAGTTCTTCTAAAAATAATGTAAAAACATTACTGGGAACTTATACTTATTCCCTGGATTTCCTTCGTACTTGTGCCCAGGGGAAAAAAATAAACTGGAACACAAAACAAACTGTGCAGTCTAAAAGGATCCCTGATTTCTGGACACAAGCGAGTAACACGCGTAATGGCAATAGGCCCAAATCGTCTTAATCTTTCACAACCTATTGATCCCTCCAGCCATAATAGCAGCCCCACCCCAATGTCACAGAGCCATGTACGCATTTCCCACAATTGTGTTTCCTCAGAGTTTCTCTTCAAATTAGGACCGGCTTGTCTGATTCACGAGTAAACAATGTAGTCTTGCAGGTGTTTTACTGTTCCCAATCTAACAGCGGGCGCATCCGTGCCAGTGGCGATCCACCCGCTGTGCCCGGTAATGCAGGTGAGGCCGGCACGCCTTCACCAATGTCAACAAATAAATTGACCAGCCGCCCGCCTCAGTGAGCAAAATCAGCAGACGCCGACATTATCAAACCATGCTCCTCCCCGATTTTTCAGGCACTTCCTCAGTATTTATTATCTCGCTTTAAAATGGACCTGGAAGTTGTTGAGCTCAGCAAGCTGGACAGAATGGCTCACAGCAGTTCTGGAGGCTTTTTATAGCCATTTCCTCTCGTTAACCTTCAAGGAAAGATTTTCAGTTCTGCGAGGGAAATTAATTGCGGAATGCTCCAACTGAACCTGCGGTGAATAAATTAATGGCGGGTAATAGTGAAATGAAAATCGCTTATTGTCACAAGTAGGCTTCAAATGAAGTTACTGTGAAAAGCCCCTAGTCGCCACATTCCGGCGCCTGTTCGGGGAGGCTGGTACGGGAATAAACTTTGTGAGACATTGCGGGAATAAACTTTGAGGTAGTGGGTGTGTAATAGGTACCTATGGAAATTGCTAACAGTCGCTTATCTTTTTTTTTCAACTTTCTTATGGGGTGTGGGCATCGCTGGCTCGACGGGCATTTATTGCCCATCCCTATTTGCCCTTGAACTGAGTGGCTTGCTCAGCGGTTTTAGAGGGCAGTTAAGAGTCAACCACTTCTCTGTGGATCCAGAGATACATGTAGGCCAGACCAGGTAAGGACGGCAGATTTCCTTCCTTAAAGGGCATCTGTGACCCAGATGGGCTTATACAATCACTGGTTTCATGGTCACCATTACTAACAGTAGCTTTCAATTCCAGATTTATTTATTTGAATTTATATTCCACCAGCTGCCATGGTGGGCTTTGAACCCATGGCCCCAGGGGATTAGTCTCGACCCCAGGATTGCTGGTCTAGTGACATTGCCACTACTCCACCAGCTCCCCTTTATCTGCACCGGCATTTATATGTCTGATATAGGTTGTTGTCCAGGATAAGTACAAATAGTCATTAGTGGCACGAACTATATCACGGTTAATTAAGCGGTCAAAGAGAAATATTTCCACCGACACCGCTTCCATGTGTTCTATGGAGCAAATGAACAAAAAATGCTGAATTGGCTCCTCGAGCCTTTGTTACACCATCCAATGAGATTTTTGCTGATTTGCGATTGAACTTTGTATGCCTGCCTTTGCTCATTATTCCTTTGGATACCAAAAATCTACCAATCTCAGGTCTACAATTGATCTCGTATCGATTGCTGTTGGCAGAAAACAGTTCCAAACTGCTCGTGTTTAGAATTTCACTCCTCAGGTTTTGGCTCAAATTCTTTAGGCCATGACCCTGGTCCCAGACACCTCAAACAGTGCAAGTAGTCTCTCTCTACTTACCCGTTTCCCTTACCCTTCTACATTCCAGGGAATACAACCTTAGTTTGTCTCACCTCTCTTTGTAATGTAGCCCTCGGAGTGCAGGCATCATTCTGGTAAGCGTACGCTGTCTCCTCTCCAAGGGAATTTAACCTTCTTTCTGATGCCCATTCTCATTTGTAGGGGCGTTTATGGCATTGGTAGAAGTCACATAGAAAATGAAAAGGCTCCCCAGAGGGTCTGCCTGTTCCCTTCTCCCCCCCCCCCCCCCCCGCCCCAGCCCAGGTTGGCACAGGCTGGAAGAGCCGACCTACCAGTGTCACCCTGGCAGTGCCAACCAGTGCCGGGGCATGGTGCCAGGGCACTGCTCGGGCATGTCCCTCGCTCCCTAGGGCAATACTTACCTTTGTGCTCCTGGGGTGGGGGGGGTGGGGGTAATATTCTCGACGAAATCTCGCTTTTCAAACCTTGTTGTCAAGCTTGCCAACGCAATGTCATGTCGGCGAGATTGAGGGGGGATCATATGGCGGCGGGCGGGGGGAGGACAGGAAGTTTGCTAATTGTATGTAAATGCATTGAACGTATCAAAATGAGATTCTTGCCCTCTGTGGGCGTGAGCCTGGTTACGACACCGGCGAGGGGGTGTGGAAAATCGGGAACAGAGATCTCGCCGCGAGAGTCCCGTTTCCCCGTTCTCCTAGGATTTCGTTCCCACATTGCTGTCCATGCTACAGGTGCAGGGGGCAGAAGATTGCCCCCATGGCGTCTGTTTGTCATCGTCTTTGCCTTTGGATATTTACAGATATTTAGGCACAGTTTTGTCTTTGGCCATAGGATTGGCAGGAATTTTGAACGTATCTTGACTTTGGTCGACTGGATACGAATTTTCAGATCCAACCACCTGGGTATGAACATCGGAATGAACAGCAGGAATAAGGCCATTTGGCCCCTCCAGTCTGCTCCACCATTCAATAAGATCATGGCTGATCTGACTGTAAGGTTCAACTCCACATTCCCGTCTACACCCAACAACCTTTCTTTCCCCTCCTTGCTCATCAAGAATCTATCTAGCTCTGCCTTAAAAATATTCAAAGATTCTTTTGAGGAAGAGAGTTTCCACCTGCACGCACTGAGGAATACCCACAGCATGGTGATGTTTCGTTAAAGTCAGGGATCCCTAACATTTTAAGGGGTGGTGAACAGCGCGGGGGTGGGGATTAGCCGTACACACTGGAAATCCGGCACGATGGCACTTCCATGGATCCACCAGTCCAACGCGGGCAGTTGCCGCGCCGCCGGTTGGGGGCCGTTGGAACAGGCCCCGCGGCCATTCTCTGCGGTTGGCCGGGCGAACTCCCGCCGGCGTGGTTTACATGTGGTGTCACCCGGCGGGAGCTTGGACCCGCGCCCGCGGTGGCGGTCCTGGTGGAGGGGCGGGGGTATCTGACTCCGGGCCGGGGGGGGGGGGGGGCCTCAGCGGTGGCCAGGCCTGCGATGGGGGCCACCGATCGGCGGGCCATCGCGATCTGAGAGGGACCTGCCTTCTTCAGCGCGGGCCCACTGTGTGGCTCCGGCATGTCGCCGGCGCCTGCGCCAAGGTGAGCCGCCGCGCGCATACGTGGACCCGCTTGCAGCCGTCGTGCGCATGCGCGGCCGCACAGTCTGACTAGGAGGTCCCCGCCGGGGTGCCAGAACTGCGGGACGCACCCCAGGGCTCTGCTAGCTCCCTGTAAAATGGAGAATCACCCCGGAACTTCGAGGAAAAAGTCCAGAGTGATCCTCACCCATTTTCCGGCGGGCATGGGGAGAATCCCGCCCAGTCAAAACTGAGAGGGAAAAATGAAATTTCTCGGAATTTCCCTACAAAATTTCCGTAATGCAGAAGCAGACGGAATGGATTTCTTACATCAGCACAAAATATATGCTTACTGCAGGTTCAATTAATGCACATCCCTGGGATAGTGCAACCCCACTGAAAAATACATGAATTCTTACTAAAGCAATATTTGAACAGTTCTTAAGTATCACACTCTGAAGTAAGAAAGATGCAACGTCATGAATCTGTATCCTGCTGCCTTTTAAGACCTCAAACTAAGGCCATCTTGCTATCTTCGACCAGTGGCAAGATCGAACAGTGTCAGCATGGATTTACGAAAGGGAAATCATGCTTGCCAAATCTACTGGAATTTTTCGAGGATGTAACTAGTATAGTTGACGATGGGGAGCCAGTGGATGTGGTATATTTGGATTTTTAGAAGGCTTTCAGAAACGTCCAACATAAGAGATTAGCATGTAAAATTAAACTGCATGGGATTGGTGGGAGTGTATTGAGATGGATAAAAAAAAACGATTGGCAGACAGGAAACAGAGAGTAGGGATAAATGGGTCTTTTTCCGAATGGCAGGCAGTGACTAGTGGGCTACCACAGGTATCAGTGTTCGGATACCAGCTATTCACAATATATATTAACGATTTGGATGAGGGATCCAAATATAAAATTTGCAGATGAGACTCAGCTGGGTGGGAGGGTGAACTGTGTGGAGAATGCAGAGATGATTCAATGTGATTTGGACAAGTTGACTGAATGAGAAAATGCATGTCGAAGCAGTATAATGTGGATAAATGTGTGGTAATACACTTTGGTAGCAAGAACAGGAAGGTAAATTATTATATGAATGGATATAGATTGGGCGAGGGGAATGTACAACAAGACTTGGGCGTCCTTGTGCACCAGTTGCTGAAAGTAAGGACGCAGGTGCAGTCGGCGGTAAAGGAGGCAAATTGGGCAGCACAGTGGCCTAGTGGTTAGCACAACCGCCTCACAGCGCTGAGGTCCCAGGTTCGATCCCGGCTCTGGGTCACTGTCCGTGTGGAGTTTGCACATTCTCCCCGTGTCTGCGTGGGTTTCGCCCCCACAACCCAAAAATGTGCAGAGTAGGTGGATTGGCCATGCTAAATTGCCCCTTAATTAGAAAAAATAATTGGGTAATCTAAATTTTTTTTAAAAAGAAGGCAAATTGTATGCTGGGTTTCATAACGAGTGGATTCGAATACAGGGCTTATAGAGAGAGTGCAGAGAATTTACCAGACTAATTCCTGGGATGGCAGGACTGAGCTATGAGGAGGGATTGAATCGGTTAGGAGTACGTTTGCTGGAGTTCAGATGAATGAGGGGTAAACTGATATAAACCTGTAAAATTCTCACAGGACTAGACAGAGTAGATGCAGGAAGGTGCTCCCAATGGCGGGCAAGTCTAGAACCAGTGTGGGGAATGTAGGACTTTCAGGTATATTGTATTATAGGCATTTGCTGCAGTAAGGGTAAAGAGCCTTAGTTAGTGTGTGGGATCATGGGTGGGATTCTCCCAATGGGAGACTAAGTGCCGACGCCGGAGTGAAAACTGTAGTGTTTCACTCTGGCGTCAGAGGCCGCTCCTCGCCCTCTATTGTCCCACCCCCAGGGGGCTAAAAGCGGCACCGCGCAAATTAAGTGGCCGCGCCGTGTAAATTACATCACCCGTGCATGCGCAGGTTGGCCGGCGCCAATCCGCGCATGGGCGGTTGCCGTCCTCCCCGCCGGCGCCCCGCAAGAAATGGAGGAGTGATCTTGCGGGGCGGCGGAGGAAAGGAGTGCGTCCTTCAGAGACGCTGGCCCGCCGATCGGTGGGCACCGATCACGGGCCAGACCCCTTTTGAGTGCCCCCCCAGTGCCTGATCCTCCCTCCACCCCCCGCCCCCCACAGGCCGCCCCCGCAACGTTTGCACGCTGTTCACGCCGGCATCGACCAGGTGTGGTTGGCGTCGGCATGAACATGTATTAGGCAGGCCGCTCGGCCCATCCGGGCTGGAGAATCGCCGCTTGCCCGTTACAAACGGCGAGTGGCGATTCTCCGAGCAGCCTGCTGCAAATCTCGGCGTGCCATTTTGGGGGGGTGGGAGAATCGTGTGTGGGTGCCGGGGCAGCGTGGCGGGACTCGCCCGGCCCCCCCGTGATTCTCCCACCCGGCGCGGGGGGGGGAGAATTGCGCTCCATGGGTGCAAACGTTTTGTCCCAACTCTAAACTTGGCAGTATTGTATCTCCACGTTTATCATCTTTTGCAGTTTTAAAAGTTGCATTCTATTTTCTGGGAAAGTTGAGTGGGCCAGAGTAGGTAGATTGGTACAAATTGGCCTGCGAGAAGAAGTGCAGGAAGTTTTGACACAGTACACAAAACAGCAAGCACACACACAATGCCCCTGAAAATAGCCAATTGTGTAACTTGAATCTCTCTCTCTGACCATGGAAGCCAGCTGACTCGGCAAAAGACCACAGCAAAGAGAACCAAACTGTAGAACACTGGAGTCACAAAACCGACTATTCGCCTGCTGAAGTCAACTCTATTAAAAATCCCGAAACTGACTATTCGCCTACTGGTCAACTTCACTGGAATCTCGAATTGCAACGGCTGCAATGCTCAATCGTCAACTCCTCACAAATCACGGACTGTTCCGTGTACTTTTAAAAATATGTTTACCTACTTTGAACTCAATTTGCCCCTCTAATATATATGAATGTATATGACTGCGTTTTACCATTTTGTTGCATTTAGCAATTAACAAACTCACTTTACCTCAAGGAAGCCTGGTTAAATTTGCTTCTTTTAAAACATAACTATTTGGTCTGGGAAAATTATCCGTGAAAAGGGATTCATTTTAGATTAAATTGTGTTACTACCAACAGATGGGTTTGGATGACCCATCATTCCTCCTCACTTGGGTTTGTAACAATTTGAGGGTACCCCAGCTGGACAGTGACAAATTAAGGGGTACCATCCGGATCAACAACTTTGGGGCACCTCACCTGAGGGCTAGTCATAACACTCTTAAAGGTGTCGCTCTCACATGTAACATTGTAATGTGCAGATCTTGTTTAGTCGAGAATTCGGGATTTCACTGTGTGAATGATTTTTTAAGCTAGGCCTTTAGATCTAGGGTAATGAGGAGAAGAAGTAGTGTGGTTTATATTCCACTTCTCATACATATTCTAAATTGGCTCACCTATAATTTGGTAATGATCTCTCTAGACACACATAGGGCGAAATTCTCCGACCCCCCCGCAGGGTCGGAGAATCGCCCGGGGCCGGAGTAAATCCCGCCCCCGCTGTGGCCGGAATTCTCCGCCACCCGGGAATTGGCGGGGGCGGGATTCACGCCCCACCGATCGGCGTGGCTCCTGCGGCGATTCTCCGGTCCGTGATGGGCCGAAGTACCGCCGCTGAGAGGCCTCTTCCGCCGCCGAGGTTTGAACCACCTCTGGTGGCGGCGGGATCAGCGGCGCGAGCGGGCCCCCAGGGTCCTGGGGGGGCGCGGGGCGATCGGACACCGGGGGGTGCGCCCACGGTGGCCAGGCCCGCAAACGGGGCCCACCGATCGGCAGGCGGGCCAGTGCCGTGGGGGCACTCTTTTGCTTCCGCCGCTGCCACGGCCTCCACCATGGCGGAGGCGGAAGAGAAGCGGCAGCTGACACACCAGCGCATGCGCGAACCGACGAAAGCCTTTCGGCCAGCCCCGGCGCCGGGCATCAAAGGCCGTTGTTGCCGATATTGGCGACAGTCGGCGTGGTGCCAACCGCTCCGGCGCGGGCCTAGCCCCTCAATGTGAGGGCTTGCCCCCTAAAGGTGCGGAGAATTCCACACCTTGGAGAGGCCCGACGCCGGAGTGGTTGGCACCACTCCGCTACGTCAGGACCCCCCGCCCCGCCGGGTAGGGGAGAATCCCACCCATAAACTCAAAATGGCACTTGGGTTGCGGGCAACTTTTGTGCTTGACCTATTGTCGAATAATCGGGTCATTGGTAACATAGTCAACAATGGTGATGAAGTTAGTTCCATGCGCATGAAAGACGTCAGATGCAATTTTTGACCAAGGATAGGGAGGAATTTCATGTGGAAACTACGGTTCTTTGTGTTGACTTGGCAAGTGCTCTTCTTGATGCTGACTTCAATGTCAGTGTTTGTAACCAGCCAATACACTACACTGTTTCTCCTGCAAGTCTTCTTGTCTAATCTATGCCCATGTGTGTGATTAAGCTGTTGAAGAATAACAGGTCACAAGGTCAGCACAGTGGTTAGCAGTGCTGCCTCACAGCGCCAGGGATACGCCTTCAATTCTGGCCTTGGGAGACTGTCTGTGTTGATTTCGCACTTTCTCCCCGTGTGTGCGTGGGTTTCCTCTGGGTGCTCCGGTTTGCTCCCACAAGTCCAAAGATGTGCAGGTTAGGTTGACTGGTCGTGCTAAATTTCCCCTTAGGGTGAGGTTACAAGGCTGGGGATTGGACCGAGGTAGGGTGGTCTTTGCAGACACGATGGGTCGAAATGGCCTCTTTCTACACTGTAGGTATTCTATGATTCTATGATCCTGAAATGTTGCTTTACCATGTCCAGGAGATGACTAGCTCATCCTGGTAAAGCCAAAATGGTTTTGTTTGTTCTTGCACATTCTGAATTGAATCACAGCATCATTCAGTTATGGTTTTCCTCAGTTTCTGTAGAGTATAATAGTTCACCATTTATGCTTGTAGCTGCTGGCATTTGCATTGCGCAAAATATGCCAGATCAGTTGACGGGCTTGCATTCTCCTACAAGTGTGACATTGAAGCACCCATGAGGCTACCAATTTTGTCGAAACATTCTAGATATTTTGATGTTAGGTCATGAACTAAGGCACATGCTCTACCGTGTTGATGGAAATCTGGTAATTTTTTGGTGCATGCAGAAGGCCACATCTTCCACCTGGGTTGCTTAATACCTGAAAGCTTTCTTGACTTGCGACGACTGCTTCCGTCCTTGAGTAGTTTTTGATGCTATACATTTTGGGCTAGCTCTGTGTTTGAAAAATCACAGTGCCCACCCTTACCTCTGCACCCGCTGACGAAATGCTTCATGGATTCTGCAGGCAGTTGTCGAAATGACATGAACTCTAGTCGATGAATACAGAGGTTTAACCTGACTCTGAACCAGTCTTCCAATGTAGTCCATATCCTTTGGGGACCCTTTAGCTCTTCGTCTGTTAATCCTGATGTGTTCAGCTCGCGTAGACCTTTATGGTAGGTGAATTTTAATGGCTTGCTTGTCTAATTCAGACACACTTGAATCCAGAGCCTATAGTTTTTCATGCTGTTTATGAATTGAGTTTAATTAATAATCTTTGCTGTCATAAGTAGGCTGACATTAACACTGCAATGAAGTTACTGTGAAAAACCCCTAGTTGCCACATTCCGGCACCTGTTCGGGTACACAGAGGGGCAATTCAGAATGTCCAAATTACCAAGCAGCACGTCTTTCGGGACTTGTGAGAGGAAACCGGAGCACCCGGAGGTAACCCACACAGACACGGGGAGAACATGCAGACTCTGCACAGACAGTGACCCAAGCCGGGAATCGAACCCGGGTCCCTGGCTCTGTGAGGCAACAGTGTTAACAACTGTGCTACTGTGCCGCCCATTGCTTAGGCAGGTCAGCTGCATCCCAATTCAAACTGGTAACTTTGTGCACATTCTCACAATATCCCTTTGACCTTCCTCTGTGTTATATTTAATTTGTTAATTTTTTGTTTCATCCCATCTTTAAAGTTACAAATCCGATGCGCAGCATAGACAGGGCAAAACCTTAATCCATCACATTGCTTCCTCCAAAAACCAATTCAATTCAAATTGAAGCCAATGCATGGTCTCCACAAGAAGGCGCATAAGATCCAAGCTGACCAGAAATGGCATTCCAAAACAGGATGGTGAGTGAGTGTCTTGGCGGGGAACTTCCAGGTGGTGGCATTCCTAGGTATCTGCTGCCTAGGAATCCCACCCTATCCCCATAACACATCTTTGGACACTCAGGGGCAATTTAGCGTGGCCAATCCACCTAATCTTAGCAAACCGGAGCCCCTGGAGGAAACCCACACAGGCACGGGGAGAACGGAATCGAACCCGGGTCCTGGTGCTAACCATTGTGCCACTGTGCCGCCCCCTTGACAAATATATTCAAAATCACAAACATCTGGCAAAAGATCCAGAGACAGCGTGAGGAGAAAGAAACATTTGCGTAGCAAGTTGCTATGATCTGAAATGCGCTGCCTCAAAGGCTCGCAGACGTAAATTCAGTAATAGCTTTCAAAAGGGAATTGGATTAAAATTTGACAGAGGGAAATAAATAGCAGGGTTAAGGGGAAAGAGCAGGGAAGTGGGAAAACTGGGTAGCCATTCCAAAGATCTGGTACAGGTGCTTTGGGTCAAATAGTCTCCTTCCGTGCTGTATCATCCTCTAACGATGTGCGACTTTGCAAAAATTAGGTCAGATCTTGGCTATTCTCAGCATTGGATGCATCTATAAATACATTTGCATCTGAATTGTGTTTGAGCCAAGAAGAGGTCAGCTGGGTTTTTTTGTTATTGCGCTGTTTATTTTTCCAGCACTCCAGCAGCTTTACGAGACATTTGCCCTTTTGTGTTTTGCAGGTTTTGATAGGTCTTCGTGCTGGAGACTTGAAAAAAGAAAATTCATAGAATTAAACACCACCTCTTTTTTTTGCTGCTGCTGCTGCTGCTGCCGCAAGAAGCAATCCTTCCCCCGTAGGCAAGTGTGAACGATGACTTAAATTGCAAACAAACTGGGGTTACTAACACCGGAGTCGAGTGGGTCTTGTTGGCGCTGACGGTTAGAAACTGGTCTGTCTCTGCAGGGGTTAGAGTTCAACTGCAGGCCGAGCCAATTGGATGAAATCCAGCCTTTAGTAGTGCTTACATGAAATAAGTCCCAACCATCTCAAACCAGAGTCGAACGAGCTTTATTCTGCATCTAACCATCTTATATTGATTTTGGGAATGTTTGACGACGACACTCGGATCCCTGAATTGTAAAGTAGCTTCCTCCAGTTGATTTAGTGTTGGAAGAAAAGATGATCCATCAGAGAGATGCTTTGTGCCTAAACGCATGAGTTTCCAATTCAGACAATTTACTGTGGATGCATTTTCTGAATCCAAATTACCGAATAGTTCAAGCATTTATTCATTTATTTATTTATTTTCTTTTTGGCAGATTGGAAACCATTTGCTCCTAATCGCTAGATGTCGGTCCCACGTGCGTACCTGTGACTGTTTTCGTTGTGCATGCTACAATATCCATGACCCTTTAGAAAGGAAGAACAGCACTCTTAATAGATGTCTGCGAAACACACATACCGAAATTCCCCCGGCCCTTATGCAAGAATGCTGATGAGTGACAGTGGGTGGGAATGAAGACCACCGCAGAGGCAACTGTTGCTCTGTTACTGCAGGGGGTAAATGTGGGGTGTACGGTACTGAACATCCCAGACTAATCTGACCTGCATTGAGTTCGGGAAAATCAAACTAGCTGGGAATTGGTGCTCTGAAGAAGTAGGAAGGTGGTAATCTTTCTGGATCTCTGTTTTTCTGGCATGTGTATGTTTACATGTGAGCGGGGATGTTGGGCGAGTACAGGGTCAGCTTCAGCTGTGATGCACTCCAGAGTCGAATATACTTCCTGCACAAAAGGACGTTGGCTCTCAAGAGTCTATAAACACCCATGAGGCATCACATTCAAAAATGGAATTTTAAAAACCGGGGCGGTGGATTTAATGCACCACGTCATAGAGCCGCAAGACATGGACTGGTGCTCATGAATGTCTTTACCTTTCTCCTGCAACACTAATTGTGATGATGTGAACTTCCTTCCATCACTCCTTTCTCTGCCAGTATGACTAACATCAAGATGTAACCCTGCAAGCTCCCCCAGATCATCGTCTCTCTGGCTTCCAATAAGACAAGTGATCCTGAAAGGAATGTTCCCAATATATCCAAGTAATGTGTTCCTGAACATGCAACTGTCAATAACCTGCCATCTTCAATCAGCCTTTCAAATCTTCCTTGGAATTTTACTCATGTCCGGGCAACAGTTGTCCTTCTTAACTTATTAACTGTTACATTCTAACCCTTACACTGGTACGTCCGACAGTAGCTCCTGCTAACTCTTCAATAATTCATTACCTTGAATGTTCTGGTCTGTTTCCACATCATCGGTATGAGTTTCATTCTCGGCATTCTGGTCATGCTCTTATTACCAATGCTACACATCTGTGGAATCCTGCTATTGGTTATGTCTGCAAATCATTCGTTCATCTGTGACGTATGTGACAAAATCTAGCATTCTGCTTGGACGAACAAATTACCGTTGAATAGTCTCACATCAATGTTCACAATTATCTTGTTTCCTTTGAAAGTGCCCTTGCTATGTTGTATTTGATGGAATCTTTATTCAAGGGTTTCCAAGGACTTTACCATTCTGCTCCTTCTTCATATCGACGGCCTCCGCTGATCAACATCCGACTCGGTCCATTCTTCAGTTCTACAGTTCAGCAGCTGTCAAGTGCTTCGAAATTCTTCCTCCCAATGCATTGGCTGAATCACTAGATCAGCTGCTCCATGACCCGCAGTGGAACAATTAGAATCTTCTCTCTTCTAATCCTCCTAAGGCCCAGTTTCTCTAAGATTCTCAAGACCAACCTGCAATATTAGCTCTGATTCTGATGGCTCCATCCATTGATATACAAATCATCGTTTGGTGACACCGAACTTGAGTATTTCTGAAAAAATACATTTTGTCGATGTTTTTTGTCTTGCACTCATCAGGTCAATCACATCAATGTCATGGGAAAGAATAACTTTATACTCAATTTGAAGAGACCAACCAACCAGCACTGTCTTCTCATTCAGTATAAAGTTGTTCTTTCCCCTGACATGAATATTCTTCAATTGGCATGGGAGGGCCTGTTCCTATGCTGTACTTTTCTTTGTTCTTTGGCCTGATGAGTACAGGACAGGAAGCTTTGACAAAATGTTTTTTTTAAGCAATACAGTTGGATATTCCTTGCTGTACTACCTCCTCAGCCCACAATTGGAAATTTTAGATTTCTTCCTTTATTGTTCCAAGATTTTACTCTTCTTGTCGAATGAAATGAAAATTGCTTATTGTCACAAGTAGGCTTCAAATGAAGTTACTGTGAAACGCCCCTAGTCACCACATTCTGGTGCCTGTTCAGGGAGGCTGGTACGGGAATTGAACCGTGCTGCTGGCCTGCCTTGGTCTGCTTTCAAAGCCAGCAATTTAGCTGTGTGCTGAACCAGCCCCTATGAATGAATGCACCTTCACTAATTCTTGTGTGGCCGTTGAGCCCACCAGCCGAGAGATGGCTGTGACTCTTGTATCAGAAGAGACCCTCCAAATATCTTTCTCATAAACAGCACGGTAGCATAGTGGTTAGCATCAATGCTTCACAGCTCCAGGGTCCCAGGTTCGGTTCCCGGCTGGGTCACTGTCTGTGTGGAGTCTGCACGTCCTCCCCGTGTGTGCGTGGGTTTCCTCCGGGTGCTCCGGTTTCCTCCCACAGTCCAAAGATGTGCGGGTTAGATGGATTGGCCATGCTAAATTGCCCGTAGTGTCCTAAAAAGTAAGATTAAGGGGGAGTTGTTGGGTTACGGGTATAGGGTGGATACGTGAGTTTGAGTAGGGTGATCATTGCTCGGCACAACATCGAGGGCCAAAGGGCCTGTTCTGTGCTGTACTGTTCTAAATTCTAAATAAAACCTGGACAGGATACAAGAAAAGGCTTATCATAATCTTTCTTCTCTCTCCTTTCTATTATCAAGGGTAAGGGCTTGATGGGAAAACAACCTTCATTTTGTTTATCTTAAGCAACACATGTATCATTCCAAATGCATCCAACAGCCCCCCATTTGTACTACCCCTTACATCCTACAGGCTTTGAAAATCCACACTTAACACCAGCTAATCTCATCCTCTAGTTTGTCTCATCTGTTTCACTCTTTTGCTCTTCACCATGGCTGATCAGTTTGAAGTACGTTTTTCCATTGAGTAGATGGACAGAATGGGAGCCAACTGTGGCAATCGACAGAGGGAGAGAGAGAGAGACGGGAAAACCTGAAATCTAAAAGGCAACAAGAGGAAACACCTGTATGGAATAAGATGCTGCTCTCTGTCAGAAAAATGATGCACTCAATTCCAGAATGTAGAGTAACAGAGGAATTGGTGTTGTTAAAAAACATAACAGAGAAGCTCTTGTGCGCAGTAGGTAGTGTCCTTGGATGGCTATGGAAAGTTGATAGGGAGCAGCTGCTTCTCTTGGTTGAAGGGTCAGCCATGAGAGGGCACAGGTTCAAGGTGAGGGGCAGGAGGTTTAGGGAGATTTGAGGGGAAACCTTTTTACCCAAAGGGTTGTGATGGTCTGGAATGCACTGCCTGGGAGGGCGATAGAGGCGGGACGCCTCACATCCTTTAAAAAGCACTTGGCACGCCATAACATTCAAGGCTATGGGCCAAGTGCTGGTAAATGGGATTAGATAGGCTGGTCAGGTGCAGACCCGATGGGCCGAACGGCCTCTTTTGCACTGTGTGATTCTGTGATTAACCTGCAAGCACACACCAGTGGCAGGTAGTTAATGCGTGAGAGATTCCTGGCCAGTCATGTGACTGCAATGAAAGTTGGAATCTCTACCACCACTTTTACTATTATCTCCACAATCCGGACGACAATATGTGTGTAAAAAGGTGCCATTTTCCACAGCAACTCAGACTCCCTGAGAAAACTGGAACATACTACCAAACCAATGGGTACAATAGAGGTCTTTAATCTGGGACCAGGTTGACATACAAACGAATGAGTTCCGCAGAAGAGGCATATTGCACTTGGCACTCAGAATATTAACTCTGTTTCTCTCTCCTCAGACGCTGCCGGACCTGCTGAGTTTTTCCAGCATTTTCAGCTTTTATTACTAACGATTAACAGTCTGCTGGCTGTAAGGATGCTGCAGGAAATTAGTCTGGACTGTTCCAATCCACTTCTTAATAGATATAGGCACACAGCACTAAAAAATGTGGAACAAATTGCACCAAGTTGGCCAACACATTCAGAAAGACCTAGGATGACTGTTGTGGCAAACGGAGAAATAGCAATGCGTAGCAAACTTAATTACCCGCATTCCTCAGCTTCATTAAGTTGGTGCGACCAAATTAAAATTGAAGACCTCCTTTTAACTATTTGTTAACCGTGCAGCAAAAGGAGCATAAATTAAAAGCACCATAATAATAATAATCTTTATTAGTGTCACAATTCGGCTTACATTAACACTGCAATGGAGTTACTGTGAAAATCCCCTAGTCGCCATATTCCGCCACCTGTTTGGGCACACTGAGGGAGAATTCAGAATGTCCAATTTCCCTAACAAGCCTGTCTTTCGGGACCAGTGGGAGGAAACCGGAGCACCCGGAGGAAACCCACGCACACACGGGGAGAACGCGCAGACTCCACACGGACAGTGACCCAAGCCGGGAATCGAACCTGGGACCCTGGCGTGTGAAGCAACAGTGCCAACCATTGTGCTACCTTGCTGCCCATACCCACGTAAAAACTAAATGAAGATTTTATTTTAATACCGTGCGTCGAAAAAGTAAAGAAGGGTTAATTTGGTGAACCAACGCTGGTGAACTCTGAAATTCTCACATGGCAACTTGCCAAGACGAAAGAAAGAACTGTTACCCACGTCCTCGGCACACTGGGAATGACTTCACAATCAATGAACTACCATTGAAGTGTAAAGTATTAACTTGACCCTGTCTGTACCCAGGCTATGAACTTCTGAAAGCATGAAATTATTTTAGCAGCTGGTCATAGCGAAGGTTCACCACAATGCTCCCTGGGACGGCAGATTTGTTGGACGAGGAGAGACTGGGTCGACTGGGCCTGTATTCACCGGAACCTGGAAGAATGAGAGGCGATCTCATTGAAGCATACAAACCTCTGACAGGGTGGGGGGGGGGGGGGGGGGGGGGGGGGGGGCTGGTTCTAGATCAAAGGGTCACATCTCAGGATACAGGGTAGACCATTCAGGACTGTGATGAGGAGGAATCTCTTCACCCAGAGAGTGGCCAAGTCACTGGATATATCGAAGTAGGAAATAGGTAGATTTCCGGACTCGAAAGGCACTGAGGGGATAAGGGGAGAGTGCGGGAGTATGTCATTGAGATAGAGGATCAGTCATGATCATTTTGAATGGTGGAGCAGACTCGAATGGCCGGGTCACCTACTAACGCCCCTATTTTCCAAGTTTCTGTGTTTCTAAGACCTCATCTGATGGGGTTTAGGATAGGTTCATTCACCGTAATAGATTTTACATGGACGATAGTACATGTGGGTGATACAGCCATATGTGTACAATGAACAATACAGCACAGGAACAGGTCCCTCGACCTTCCAAGCCTGGGCTGACCATGCTACCTGCCTAAACTAAAACCGTATGCATTTCCGGAGTCCGTATACACAGCAGCATAGGGAGAATCCTTGGATTAAACGGCAGACATCAGAATGAGAATGAGACAGGTATCTCCAAATCATTAGAGCTCTTGGAACCGAACACAACCAACTTATGGCTCAAAGGTTTAGTGCGCAAGTTCAGCTTTGATAACGTTTGTACGACTTTCACTTAACAACTAACAAATATGGGTTTGCTCTTGATTCCCCTGATTTTCAATTATTTACTTAAATTCATCTTATTTTGGCAGGAACTATGATTCCAGTCACGGAGTTTAAGCAGTTTACTGACCATCAACCTGCATTTAGAGTGTTGAAACCATGGTGGGACGTTTTTACCGATTACCTAGCCATCGCCATGTTGATGATTGGAGTGTTTGGATGCACGTTACAGGTATGTCTCCTGAGACCTCACAGCTGGTCAACTGTTTGTTCGCTCCCACATCTTAGGGCGATATTCACGCTGCCACGTCCTTGCTTGCTTTTTTTAAATTGGCGGGCGGATGGGGGGGGGTGACAGGACCAAAATAATGCAATGTATTGGTGTGGGTTTCCTTCAGGTGCTCAGGTTTCCTCCCACAGTCCAAGTAAGTGCAGGACTGGTACATGTTGAATTTCCCCTTAGTATTCAAAGATGTGTAGGTCAGGTGCAGTTACGGGGATAGGGCGGGGAAGTGGGCCCCGGTGGGGTGATCTTTCAGAGGGTCGGTGCAGACTCGATGGGCTGAATGGCCTCCTTCTGCATTGTAGGAATCTTGTGGTTATATAGATAATTGACAAAACCAATTTAAAAAAAAATTTTAGAGTACCCAATTAACTTTTTCCAATTAAGGGGCAATTTAACGTGGCCAATCCACCTACCCTGCACATCTTTGGATTGTGGGGGCGAAACCCACGCAGATGCGGGGAGAATGTGCAACTCCACACGGACAGTGACCCAGAGCCGGGATCGAACCTGGGACCTCAGCGCCGTGCGGCAGCAGGGCTAACCCACTGCGCCACCATGCTGGCCTTGACGAAACCAAATTGCTGGATTCGCTAAATTGCCACGCAAATCAGAAGGCAGCCATTTCCAGCGAAAATTAAAGGGGTCCTTCCCTGTAATGAGAACTGGATGGAGATTTGATTAACTGTTTTTCCCTTACATTTGTTTCTGTGTATTGAACCTTAAAGGCTTCTAAATTGAATATATTTGCTACAATATGTTCTTCACACTGTCTGCTGGCTTTGTGTGTTTCCAACAATTGGAGGTCTCCCTTTAAGGTGCTACTGTGGACCCATCACAATCGGCCGCTCAAACCATCTTTCAGCCTGTTCACACCGGCAAGTTGCCTTTTGGGGGATGGGTTTCCTGTTGGCAACCCACCAACCACCTTGAATGGATCGCGTCCCATACTGACTTCTCCAACCAACTGCTGACCACTCAAAATAGCTCAAAGCAAAAATCAACCCATGCCACCTCACTGAGATTGTAGCACAGGTACCAGAAATACTGGCGAAGGTGGGCAAAGTTGGAGCTTGACAATGGCAGCTTGGCAGAGAGGATAATAGGGGCCAGAAAGATGTTTCTCTTCAGGGTAGAAAATCGCCCAGTCGTTAAGAAACTGCCTCATCCTCCAACTCACCTCCTGAATGAAGGAAAAATAAATCCTGCATTAGAGCCTTTACAGCACAAAAAGAGACCATTCATCCTATGGAGACAGCTCTCTGGAGAACAATCCAATCAATCCTCTTTCCCCGCTCTATTCCCGTAACCCGGCAGGTTTATATCCCTCAAGTGCCCATTCAATTTATTTTTGAAATCATTGATCGTCTCTGCTTCTGTAACGTTTCCAGCCACCGGTTTCCGGGTGATTACCACTCACCGCGTAGCAACATTTTTCCTCCCTATATCTCTTTCCCAAACTTTAAATCAGTGTTGCCTTGTCCAAAAGAGTTTTTCCATGCCTACCTTATCCAAACCTACCATAAGCTTGCACACGCTATTAAAACTTCCTTCAATCTCCATTGCTCCAAGGGGAACACAGTTTCTCCAACCTAACCCTGTGGCTAAAATCCCTCGTCCCTGGAAACATTCTGGTTAATCTCCTCTGCATCCTCTCGAGGACCCTCACATCCTCACACAGGGCAGCACGGTAGCCCAGTGGTTAGCACCGTTGCTTCGCAGCTCCAGGGTCCCAGGTTCGATTCCCGGCTTGGGTCACTGTCTGTGCGGAGTCTGCACGTTCTCCACGTGTGTGCATGGGTTTCCTCCGGGTGCTCCGGTTTCCTCCCACAGTCCAAGGATGAGCCGGTTAGGTGGATTGGTCATGCTAAAGTGTCCAAAAAATGTTAAGTGGGGGTTGCTGGGTTTTGGGGATAGGGTAGATACGTAGGCTTCAGTCGGGTGCTCTTTGTAAGGGCCGGTGCAGACTCGATGGGCCGAATTGCCTCCTTCTGCACTGTAAATTCTATGATCTTTCCGAAAGTATGGTGACCAGAACTGGACACAATACTTTCATGGTGGCCAAACCAGAGCTTTAAAAAGGCTTGGCATAACTTCCCTGCTTTTGTACTCAATACCCCTATTTATGAAGACATGAACCCGATATAGTTTGCTGCGTTAGTCGTGTTCCCACCTTTGAATTGCAATGTTCCGAGTTCAAGTCCCAATCCAGAGCTTGTGCACAAACATCAAGGCTGAAATTCCAGTGAAGGTGTATTGCATTACTGAAGGTGTACTGCATTGCAGGGGGTGTATTGCATTGCAGGGGGTGTATTGCATTGCCGGGGGTGTTTTGCATTGCAGGGGGTGTATTGCATTGCAGGGGGTGTATTGCATTGCAGGTTGTGTATTGCATTACTGGGGGTGTATTGCATTGCAGGGGGTGTATTGCATTGCAGGTTGTGTATTGCATTACTGGGGGTGTATTGCATTGCAGGGGGTGTATTGCATTGCAGGGGGTGTATTGCATTGCCGGGGGTGTTTTGCATTGCAGGGGGTGTATTGCATTGCAGGGGGTGTATTGCATTGCAGGTTGTGTATTGCATTACTGGAGGTGTATTGCATTGCAGGGGGTGTATTGCATTGCCGGGGGTGTATTGCATTGCCGGGGGTGTATTGCATTGCAGGGGGTGTATTGCATTGCCGGGGGTGTATTGCATTGCCGGGGGTGTATTGCATTGCAGGGGGTGTATTGCATTGCCGGGGGTGTATTGCATTGGCGGGGGTGTATTGCATTGCAGGGGGTGTATTGCATTGCCGGGGGTGTATTGCATTGCCGGGGGTGTATTGCATTGCAGGGGGTGTATTGCATTGCCGGGGGTGTATTGCATTGCCGGGGGTGTATTGCATTGCAGGGGGTGTATTGCATTGCCGGGGGTGTATTGCATTGCCGGGGCTGTATTGCATTGCAGGGGGTGTATTGCATTGCAGGGGGTGTATTGCATTGCCGGGGATGTATTGCATTGCCGGGGGTGTATTGCATTGCCGGGGGTGTATTGCATTGCCGGGGGTGTATTGCATTGCCGGGGGTGTATTGCATTGCCGGGGGTGTATTGCATTGCCGGGGGTGTATTGCATTGCCGGGGGTGTATTGCATTGCCGGGGGTGTATTGCATTGCCGGGGGTGTATTGCATTGCAGGGGGTGTATTGCATTGCCGGGGGTGTATTGCATTGCCGGGGGTGTATTGCATTGCCGGGGGTGTATTGCATTGCAGGGGGTGTATTGCATTGCAGGGGGTGTATTGCATTGCCGGGGGTGTATTGCATTGCGGGGGTGTATTGCATTGCCGGGGGTGTATTGCATTGCCGGGGGTGTATTGCATTGCAGGGGGTGTATTGCATTGCCGGGGGTGTATTGCATTGCAGGGGGTGTATTGCATTGCCGGGGGTGTATTGCATTGCCGGGGGTGTATTGCATTGCCGGGGGTGTATTGCATTGCAGGGGTGTATTGCTTTGCCGGGGGTGTATTGCTTTGCCGGGGGTGTATTGCATTGCAGGGGGTGTATTGCATTGCCGGGGGTGTATTGCATTGCCGGGGGTGTATTGCATTGCTGGGGGTGTATTGCATTGCAGGGGGTGTATTGCATTGCCGGGGGTGTATTGCATTGCCGGGGGTGTATTGCTTTGCCGGGGGTGTATTGCATTGCCGGGGGTGTATTGCATTGCAGGGGGTGTATTGCATTGCCGGGGGTGTATTGCATTGCCGGGGGTGTATTGCTTTGCCGGGGGTGTATTGCATTGCCGGGGGTGTTGATTTTATGAGTTAAACTGAGGCCTATCTGACTGTTGAATCCTCGGCACCATTTCAAAGAGAAGCAAGTGAGTTATCCCTGGTTAGCCGTGGAAATATTTATCCCTCAATCAACATTGTAAAAACAAGTCAGCTCTTCATAGAACATACAGTGCAGAAGGAGGCCATTCGGCCCACCGAGTCTGCACCGACCCACTTAAGCCCTCGCTTCAACCCTATCCCCTTAACCCAATAGCCCCATCTAACCTTCTTTGGACACTAAGGGCAATTTATCATGGCCAATCCACTTAACCTGCACGTCTTTGGACTGTGGGAGGAAACCGGAGCACCCGGAGGAAACCCACGCAGGCACGGGGAGAACCTGCAGACTCCGCACAGACGTTCATTGTCATATTGCTGTTTGTGACAGTTCCTCTGTCTGCAAACTGGCTGCCACAACTGCTGCATTACAACAGTGACCATTTTGCAAAAGTAATGCAAAGGCTGCAAAGCACTGTGAGACATACAGGGGTCATGGAAAGGCGCAATATAAATGCACATCTTTCTTTTTTCTCTCTTTAACCACTCTCTCGATCTGTCCTGCTACCTTCAAAGATCCATGCACATGAACCTCAGGTATTCCTCCTGCACGCTCTTTGGGACTGTGCCATTAAGTCTATATTGAATTTCCCTAGTTCGTCTTCAAAACTTGCATCATCTCACATTTCTCTATTAAATTTCAGCTGCCTCTTGTCCTCCATTCTGCTAATGTCCTATTGATTGGCATCATCCTCACTTTCTGTCGTGCCATAAACTGGGGGCCAGGCACCATAGCCTGCAATCGTTCAAAATTAATAGAGTGGATGTCCAGGAGTCTCACATGTAAAGGCCTGACAGCAATGAGATCCCAGATGATGCATAAAATCAAATTACTGCGGATGCTGGAATTTGAAACCACAAGAAAAAATGCTGAAAATCCTCAGTAGGTCTGGCAGCACCTGCAGTCAGCTTTGACAAAGAGTCGAAACGTTAGCTCTTTTCTCTCCCTACAGATGCTGCCAGACCTGCTGAGATTAACTAGCATTCCCGGAGTACACAGCCTGAATACGAAGGGTGCCGATTAGTCATGTTATCTATTGTGCCCTCTAGGGCGGCACGTTAGCACCGTGGTTAACACTGTTGCTTCACAGCTCCAGGGTCCCAGGTTCGATTCCCCGCTGGGTCACTGTCTGTGCGGAGTCTGCACGTTCTCCCCGTGTCTGCGTGGGCTTCCTCCGGGGGCTCCGGTTTCCTCCCACAGTCCAAAGATGTGCAGGTTAGGTGGATTGGCCATCCTAAATTGCCCCAAAAATGGTTAGGTGGAGTTGCTGGGTTACGGGGATGGGGTGGAGGCATGGGCTGGAATGGCCTCTTTCTGCACTGTACAGTCTATGATTCTAACATTCCTGAGACTCATGTTTGTCAAATTAATTGGCCATCATGAGTTAACCCTCAACAATATCAGCTGCCCACATTCTCAAAGCCAAGGAGAGGGGTGAAAACTCAGGGTTCAGGGATAAATGCTTGGGTGCACGGGATCGAGAGGGCCTGTGTCTGCATAAGTGCTGGATACCAGCGCCTGCCAGTGAGGATCCATTAACCTTCAAGGTGGACAGAACCATCCAGTTGGCCCTGCCCTTGGGAAATGCCCATGAGGAATGGGCGTCCATTGAAACCTTCTGTCAGGGCCCCCAGTGATGGATTAAGGGATTAAGGGAGGAAACAACCAGGCGGGCATTGGGGGATTGACCGGGGCTGGTCAGGCAATTGGAGGTGGAAGGACACCTGAGATGTGAATGAGAGTTAAGGTGTCGGACTGGCTGCTTCCAGGACCAGGAGGGTGATGCCGACTCCCAGTGAGGAAATAATAATCTTTATTATTGTCACAAGTAGGTTTCCATTAACACTGCAATGAAGTTACTGTGAAAAGCCCCTTGCTGCCACATTCTGGTACCTGTTCGGGTACACACAGGGAGAATTCAGAATGTCCAATTCATCTAACAACACGTCTTTCAGGATTTGTGGGAGGAAACCGGAGCACCCGGAGGAAACCTACGCAGACAACGTGCAGCCTCTGCACAGACAGTGACCCAAGTTAGGAATTGAACCTGGGACCCTGGCGCTGCGAAGCAACCGTGCTGACCACTGTGCTTCTGTGCTCTGTGATACAACTCAGTTACTTTTTACATCTGACTCATGTCCGTCTGTTGCCAGCACACAGACTCCCCGTGCGAGTGCATTTCGACCCTATATCCCTTTGTCGCATAGCACCAGAGGGGGATTAGAGGTGACGATGTCAGGGTCAGAGATTAATGCCCAAATCCTTTCAGGAATTAAGATATTTTCACTTTGAGTGGGCCTAACTGTTTGCCTGATTTTGAGGGACTGAGAGAAGAGCTGTGTCCAGATCGTGTGAAGCGCGATCCTTCAGGGAGGAGGGTTAACGACAGTGAGAGCTTATGGTTGTGAATGACAAGAGTTTTTAATGTGGTAACACGTCCATTTGTGACATTTGATAAAGACCCCCAGATATCTGCCTAACTTCACCCATACCCCAATCTGTGCCCCTAAAACTCCTTAGCCTTGCGAACCCTCCCACTGTGTCTAGGTGTATTCCCAGGATGTACATCAGAAGTGGAGGCGGCCTGCTGCCTTCCACACCCAGTTGCCTGAGATGCTCTGAGCAGACATCCTCTGGAGGGCCAAGACCTAGAGGGATTTCCTATTGCTGCATCACCCTGTTCAGCCCACTGCCCCTGAGGTGAGCTGGTATCAGGAAGAGGAGATTCAGAAAGGGTGGTCAGTCCCAGCATCTCCTGGGTGGAAATCCACGGGAGGTGCCCCAGAAGATCCTCCCTCCGCGTGCTGCTGGGCCCCTGGGTTACTCCATGGCATGGAGGGGCAGCTGGAGTGAGCTCTTGAACCAGCTCATTCCCTGGTACAGATCCAGCAATGCCTGCTTCCTATTGGACCAGGAATATACGGGTTAAGGAAGTTCTTCAAAACACATCTCAGAAATCCTTCCCCTCCATTCCCCTGGCTAACATTATTCTAATCCACATTTGGGTAACTGAGGTCCCCCAATATCACCACTCTGTAGTTCTGGAAGTTTGCTCTACTCTCTCTCTCTCTTTCTCTCTCTTCACCCCCCCCCCCCCTCTCCGCTCCCCTTTCTCTCTCCCCCCCCCCTCCCTCTCTCTCTTCCGCTCTCTCTCTCTCCTTCCTCTCTCTCCCCCCTCTCTCTCTCCCGTTCTCTCTCTCTCTCTCTCTCTCTCTCTCTCTCCCCCCCCCCCCCCCCCCCCCCCCCCCCTCTCGCTCTCTCCCTCTCTCTCTCCCTCTCTCTCTCCTTGGAGGCTTATACAAGACCCCATTCTGGTGATGTACCTTTCTCCTTCTCAACTTTAACCAGATGAATTCCAGCACTGAAATGCTTTCCCTAGTTGGCTCTGGCATCCCTCCTCCCTGTTATCCATCCCTATCTTTTCAGAAAATTTTGCATCCATGACTGTTAAATTCCCAGTGCACCGCAGTGTAAACCACGTTCCTGTTATTGCCAAAACATCATATTCCCACACGGCTACTTGATCTTGTAGATCACTGGAATACTTCCTGTTCACCAGTTAGGAGCAACTTCCTTCCTGGTACACGGACAACTAATCTGCCTCCCCAAAGGATAATTTGGATAAATGTGAAATGATGCATTTTGATAGATCAAATCAGGGCAGGACCTACTCAGTTAATGGTAGGGAGTTGGGGAGAGTTACAAAACAAAGAGATCTAGGAATACAGGTTCATAGATACTTGAAGGTGGAGTCGCAGTTGGACAGGGTGGTGAAGAAGGCATTCAGCATGCTGGGTTTTATTGGTTCAGAATATTGAATACAGGAGTTGGGACGTCTTGTTGAAGTTCTACAAGGTATTGGTAAGACCACACATGGAATACTGTGTTCGGTTCTGGTCACCCTATTATAGGAAGGATATTGTTAAACTATAAAGAGTGCAGAAGAGATTTGCGAGAATGCTACCAGGACTTGATGGTCTGAGTTATAAGGAGAGGCTGGGACTTTTCCCCAGGAGCGTGGGAGGCTTCGGGGTGATCTAATAGAGGTTTATAAAATAATGAGGGGCATAGATAAGGTAGATAGTCAACATCTTTTCCCAAAGGTAGAGGAGTCTAGAACTAGAGGGCACAGGTTTAAGGTGAGAGGGGAGAGATACAAAAGAGACCAGAGGGGAAATTTCTTCACACAGAGGGTGGTGAGCATCTGGAATGGGCTGCCAGAGGCAGTGGTAGAGACGGGTACAACTTTGTCCTTTAAAAAGCAGTTGGACAGTTACATGGGCAGGATGGGTATAGAGGGATATGGGCCAAATGTGGGCAAGTGGGACTAGCTAAGTGATAGAAACTGGGCGGCATGGACCAGCTGGGCCGAAGGGCCTGTTTCCTTGCTGTAAACATCTATGACTCTATGACTCCATGTTGCCATGTTCACAACTTAATTCATCCTTTCGTATAAAGTAAGATTTAGTCTCTTCAGAAACTGTCTCACTGGCCCAACCTCACAGTATCCTGCGCCCCACTTTGGACAACAGCCGATCCCTGCTGGTCCGGAGCTGGCAATGTGTCCAGGAAATTCAACACCATAACAATTCCCTGCGGCACTGGGGGAGGTGCTACTCACTATATAAAGATTGGCGACTAAGTACATCCACATCTGCGATACGCAGGTGGTGCTTGGATGTACATTTGTAGACGGACACAATTAACGCCCAACGCTGAATTTTTACCAAAGCGATTGGCGGAATAAACTTGTCCTCTTTAAAAAAGACCCAAGAGTGGTTTGTGGTCTGCAACAATGGCAAAGTGCCTCCCATGTACACACTGGTGGAACTTCTTCACCCCATATACTATTGACAAGCCGCCTTTTTCAACCTGAGAGTAGCCTTTTTCGGCCTCTGAGAGGGTTTGCGATACATACCCTCTCGGTCTCTCAGATGTGGTGTCCACCTAATGGGTCAACACTGAACCAACAGAGAAGAGCGTCACACATTAACACCAATTCCTTAGACAGGTCGAAGTGCACCAATAAACTCGATGAATGTTAACAAATACAAAGAACAAAGAAAATTACAGCACAGGAACAGGCCCTTCGGCCCTCCCAGCCTGCGCCGATCCAGATCCTTTATCTAAACCTGTTGCCTATTTTCCAAGGATCTACTTCCCTCTGTTCCCCGCCCGTTCATATATCTGTCCAGATGCATCTTAAATGATGCTATCGTGCCCGCCTCTACCACCTCCGCTGGCAAAGAATTCCAGGCACTCACCACCCTCTGCGTAAAAAACTTTCCACGCACATCTCCCTCAAACTTTCCCCCTCTCACCTTGAAATCGTGACCCCTTGTAATTGACACCCCCACTCTTGGAAAAAGCTTGTTGCTATCCACCCTGTCCATACCTCTCATAATTTTGTAGACCTCAATCAGGTCCCCTCTCAACCTCCATCTTTCCAATGAAAACAATCCTAATCTACTCAACCTTTCTTCATAACTAGCCCCCTCCATACCAGGCAACATCCTGGTGAACCTCCTCTGCACCCTCTCTAAAGCATCCACATCCTTCTGGTAATGTGATGACCAGAACTGCACGCAGTATTCCAAATGTGGCCAAACCAAAGTCCGATACAACTGTAACATGACCTGCCGACTCTTGTACTCAATACCCCGTCCGATGAAGGCAAGCATGCTGTATGGCTTCTTGACCACTCTATCGACCTGCGTCGCCACCTTCAGGGTTCAATGGATCTGAACTCCTAGATCTCTCTGTACATCAATTTTCCCCAGGACTCTTCCATTGACCGTATAGTCCGCTCTTGAATTAAATCTTCCAAAATGCATCACCTCGCATTTGCCTGGATTGAACTCCATCTGCCATTTCTCTGCCCAACTCTCCAATCTATCTATATTTTGCTGTATTCTCTGACAGTCCTCCTCGCTATCTGCAACTCCAGCAATCTTAGTACCATCTGCAAACTTGCTCATCAGACCACTTATACCTTCGTCCAGATCATTAATGTATATCACAAACAACAGCGATCCGAGCACGGATCCCTGTGGAACACCACTAGTCACCTTTCTCCATTCTGAGACACTCCCTTCCACCACTACTCTCTGTCTCCTGTTGCCCAGCCAGTTCTTTATCCATCTAGCTAGTACACCCTGAACCCCATACGACTTCACTTTTTCCATCAACCTGCCATGGGAAACTTTATCAAATGCTTTACTGAAGTCCATGTATATGACATCTACAGCCCTTCCCTCATCAATTAACTTTGTAATTTCCTCAAATAATTCTATTAGGTTTGTAAGACATGACCTTCCCTGCACAAAGCCATGCTGCCTATCACTGATAAGTCTATTTTCTTCCAAATGTGAATATATCCTATCCCTCAGTATCTTCTCCAACAGTTTGCCTACCACTAACGTCAAGCTCACAGGTCTATAATTCCCTGGATTATCCCTGTTACCCTTCTTAAACAAAGGGACAACATTAGCAACTCTCCAGTCCTCCAGGACCTCACCCATGCTCAAGAATGCTGCAAAGATATCTGTTAAGGCCCCAACTATTTCGCCCCCTCGCTTCCCTCAGTAACCTGGGATAGATCCCATCCGGTCCTGGGGACTTGCCCACCTTAATGCCTTTTAGAATACCCAAAACCTCCCCCTTCCTTATGCCGACATGACCTAGAGTATTTAAACATCCATCCCTAGCCTCAAAATTCATCATGTCCCTCTCCTTGGTGAATACCGATGCAAAGTACTCATTAAGAAGCTCACTCATTCCCTCTGACTCCACGCATAAATTCCCTCTTTTGTCTTTGAGTGGGATTTTCCTTAACCCTGTTAGCCAAAGATATTTCATGACCCCTTTTAGCCCTCTTTATTGCGCATTTGAGATTTGTCCTACTTTCCTGATATTCCTCCAGTCGCCTCGATCTTATGTATGTTTCCTTTTTCATCTTAGCTAGTCTCACAATTCCACCGTCATCCATGGTTCCCTAATCTTGCCATTTCTATCTCTCATTTTCACAGGAACATGTCTGTCCTGCACTCTAATCAACCTTTCCTTAAAAGACTCCCACATTTCATAGAACATAGAACATAGAACAGTACAGCACAGAACAGGCCCTTCGGCCCTCGATGTTGTGCCGAACAATGATCACCCCACTTAAACCCACGTAACCCGTAACCCAACAATCCCCCCATTAACCTTACACTACGGGCAATTTAGCATGGCCAATCCACCTAACCCGCACATCTTTGGACTGTGGGAGGAAACCGGAGCACCCGGAGGAAACCCACGCGCACACGGGGAGGACATGCAGACTCCACACAGACAGTGACCCAGCCAGGAATCGAACCTGGGACCCTGGAGCTGTGAAGCATTGATGCTAACCACCATGCTACCGTGAGGCCCCTAATTTCAAATGTGGATTTACCCTTAAACAGCTGCTCCCAATCCACATTCCCGAACTCCTGCCAAATTTTGTTATAGTTGGACTTTCCCCAATTTAGCACTCTTCCTTTAGGACCACTCTCGTCTTTGTCCATGAGTATTCTAAAACTTACGGAATTGTGATCGCTATTCCCAAAGTAATCGCCGACTGAAACGTCAACCACCTGGCCGGGATCATTCCCCAATACCAGGTCCAGTATGGCCCCTTCCCAAGTTGGACTGTTTACATACTGCTCTAAAAAACTCTCCTGGATGCTCCTTACAAATTCTGCTCCATCTATGCCTCCAACACTACATGAGTCCCATTCAATGTTAGGGAAGTTAAAATCTCCCATCGCGACCACCCTATTGCTCCTACATTGTTCTATAATCTGTCTACATATTTGTACCTCTACTTCACGCTCGCTTTTGGGAAGCCTATAGTAAAGTCCCAACAATGTTACTGCACCCTTCCTATTTCTTAGCTCTATCCATATTGCCTCAGTGCTCGAATCCTCCATCGTGCCCTCCTTAATCACAACTGTGATATCATTTCTGACCAGTAATGCAACTCCTCCACCCCTTTTACCTCCCTCTCTATCCCTCCTGAAGCATCTATACCCTGGGATATTTAGTTGCCAGTCTTGCCCATCCCTCAACCAAGTCTCAGTAATCCCAATAACATCATATTCCCAGGTACTAATCCAAGCCCTAAATTCATCTGCCTTACCTGCTTCACTTCTCGCATTAAAACAAATGCACCTCAGACCACCTGTCCCTTTGCGATCATCATCTCTTCCCTGTCTACTCTTCCCCTTAGTCACATTGAGTTTATTATCCAGTAACTTACTGGCTTTAGTTGCTGCCTCTTTACTGACCTCTAACTTCCTAATCTGGTTCCCATCCCCCGCCACATTAGTTTAAAACCTCCCCAACAGTGTTAGCAAAAGCACCCCCGAGGACATTGGTTCCAGTCCTGCCCAGGTGTAGACCATCCGATTTGTAATGGTCCCACTGCCCCCAGAACCGGTTCCAATGTCCCAAAAATCTGAACCCCTCCTTCCTGCACCATCTCTCAAGCCACGTATTCATTCTGACTATTCTTAAATTTCTACTCTGACTGTTTCGTGGCACTGGTAGCAATCCTGAGATTACTACCTTTGAGGTCCTACTTTTTAGCTTATCTCCTAACTCCCTAAATTCTGATTGTAGGACCTCATCCCGTTTTTTACCTATATCGGTGCCTATATGCACCACGACAACTGGCTGTTCACCCTCCCTCTTCAGTATGTCCTGCAGCTGATCTGAGACATCCCTGACCCGTGCACCCGGGAGGTTAAAAGCTTCTGTCTGGGACATCTTCCAAATCCAATGCTACAGCTTCTTTGGTAGCATATGCAAAGGGCCTGATAATGTCGCCAAATTTTGGTGGAAAACACCCATCGTAATTCACCAGTCCTAAGAATGACTTGAGGTCAGATGTGTGTTCTGGGGGCCGGTGCCTCCTTGTCTTCCATGGGGTGTAATAATCTTTGTGCATCTACGCGATACCCAGATCAGCGACCTCAGTGGCTTGAAAAGTACATTTTTCCTGCATGGTGCATACTCAAGCCACGTGAAATTTCTTCAGTGCCTCCTGTAAGTTAGCTCGGTGATCAGCTTCTGACAATCTAGTTATCAAAACAGGGGGCAGCAGGGTAGCATGGTGGTTAGCATAAATGCTTCACAGCTCCAGGGTCCCAGGTTCGATTCCCGGCTGGGTCACTGTCTGTATGGAGTCTGCACGTCCTCCCCCTGTGTGCGTGGGTTTCCTCCGGGTGCTCCGGTTTCCTCCCACAGTCCAAAGATGTGCGGGTTAGGTGGATTGGCCATGCTAAAATTGCCCGTAGTTGGGTTACGGGTATAGGGTGGATACGTGGGTTTGAGTAGGGTGATCATGGCTCGGCACAACATTGAGGGCCGAAGGGCCTGTTCTGTGCTGTACTGTTCTATGTTCTATAAAACATCATATACTACGACTCGTGGCAGATCTTGCAATAGACTTTCCATTGTTCTCTGGAAAATAGCGTTTGCTGACAACACACCAAAGGGTAGGCGCATATACGGAAACAGATCTTTGTTTGTGCGTGATTATTGTAACATGATCTGGGAACGCCTGGTTTAACACAAGTTACCGATATGTGTACCTCACATCCAGATTTGTATAAGACAGACCTCCAGCCAGCTTTGCATTCAAGTCTTCAATCTTGGGGATTGGATATTTACCTAACTTGGCCGCCGGATTAACTGCTAAATTGTAGTCTCCACAGATGCAGACGAACTTGTCAGGTTTTATCACGGGGACAATGGGTGCTGCCCACTCCGCAAATTGAACTGGCTGGATAATACCCAGTTCTTCCAATCTCTTCAATTCTGTGCCCTGCCTTTCTCACAAGGTGTATGGTATGGTCACGCTCTAAAAAAAAGAGAGGTTGCCTCTGGATCTACATCTTCAACTGGAGGCCCTTTATTTTATCTAACTCATTGTGAAAAACGTTCTCATACTTCTTCATTACCTCCAGTGGTCCCTCTTCCCATGCTTGGGAAGACCTCCATCCAATTTAACTTCATTACCTTGAGCCAATCCCAGCCCCAGAAACTTGGCCCTTGGCCTAACGTTATTATTGGGAGCTGAGCGGACCTTTGCTGATAGCTTACAGGTGCTGTGTCCTTTACTTTTGTTAGCTTCTCCTGCGTACGTTGTTAGTTTTTCTAACCAGGAAGGTTGATGAGGGCAGGGCGGTAAATGTAGTGCATAAGGACTTCAGTAAGGCCTTTGATAAAGTTCCATGTGGTAGGTTGCTCTGAAAGGCAAGATCACATGGAATCCAGGGAGAGCTGGCAAATTGGATATACAATTGGCTTGGTGGTTGGAAGCAGAGGTAATTGTGGAAGGATGCTTGTCGGACTGGAGGCCTGTGACTAGTGTGTGCCTCAGGGGTCAGTGCTGGGCCCATCGCTGTTTGTTATCCATATCAATGATTTGAATGAGAATGTACAAGGCATGATCAGTAAGCTTGCCGATGACATTAAAATAGGAGGTATTGTAGACAGTGAGGAAGGTTATCAAAAATTGTAGCAGGATCTTGATCAGCCGGGGAAGTGGGCCGAGAAATGGCAAATGGAGTTCAATACAGATAAGTCTGAGGTATTGCATTTTGGAAAGTCAAATCAAGGTTGGACTTTAACGGTGAATGGTCGGACCTGAGGGAGTATCGTGGAACAGAGGGTCCTTGGAGTTCAGGTGCACAGTTCTCTAAAGGTGGGGTCACAGGTATATGGGGCAGTGAAGAAGGCTTTTGGCATGTTGGCCTTCATAGTCAGGTCATTGAGTATAGAAGTTGGGAAGTTATGTTGCACAGGTCAATTGTACGGGGGCGGGATTCTCTCAGCCCGGGGCCGGGCTGGAGAATCCCCTTCACCGACGTGAATCGCACCACGCCACCCCGACCCGGCACGTAATTCGCCACAGAGCGGAGAATAGGCGCCATTGGCGCCGGTGTGGTTGGCGAGTGCCGGTCAGGGGCCGCTCTACACAGCCGGCCCGCAGATTCTCAGCCCGTGATGGGCCGAACGGCCGTCGTAAAAACGGCGAATCCCACTGGCACCGTCCGCACCTGCTCTCAGCCGGCGGGAACTCGGCGTGGAAGGATCAGGGGGTGGCCTGTGTGGGGGGGAGAGGGGGGGTTCCCACCCCGCGGGGGACTCCGATGTGGCCTGGCCCGCGATCGGGGCCCACCGATCAGTGGGCCAGCCTCACTGGCTGGCGGCCTCCTTTTTTCCGCGCCGGCCTTGTAGCCTTGCGCCATGTTGCGTCTGGGCCGGCGCGTTGAAGGAGGCCACTGCGCATGCGCGGATCCCGCAGCGCCCATTTTGTGCCGGGATCGGCAGCTGGAACGGCGTGAACCACTCCAGTGCCGTGCTGGCCCCCTGTAGTTTGAGAGTGGCACACACGCTGAAGGTTCCCTTTCTGCCTCTTCCGGCTGGGAACCAATCTCCTATCCCGAACTCTCACTGTCTGTAGATCGACCACCTCCTGGAATGTCCAACCCAGGAAAACTCTCAACCTCCCTGAAGCTCCTCAGTGACTGCAGCTGCCGCTGAAGTTCAGTCACAATGAGCTGGAGCTGAAGAACCGAGAGGCACCTCCCCCACACACACTCACTGTCCCCCTGGACACAGGAAGTGTCCTGAAGTCCCCAAGTGACACCGGAATTGTAAACAGGAAAATGCAGCTGAACATCCACAATCTATTTTTTTTAAATACCCTGCTCCTTCTTTTAGAGCCTAGTTAGTATCTTGGTTAAACTACTAATTTTAATGAATGCCTAGACCTCAGCTCTTCGGTCACTCTGGCTCTCACTCCCCCTCTCAGACCTCGCAATACCAGAAAAGCACCTCTTCCCTCGTGTGGTAGCATGACTAGAGGTACTACGGTACCTGGGAGTGTGAGCTACCATTGGTGGAGAAGGCTCGCTGCTCATTGGCCCGGAATGTAAGGTTGCTCCGCCCAGTGAGGCGGGGTATAAGAACCCATGTTCCCTAGCAGCCGGCCTCTTTCTGTACTCGAGCTGCTGGGGAAACACCTCGTTGATTAAAGCCTTCAATTCGGATTACTCCTTCGTTTCAGTAGTTATTGATCGGCATCACCTCGATCACCACATTCCCTGAGAAGCAGTACACTGTCGAGCTGGACTCTGTGTTACTTACTTCCTGTAGCTGCATCTTGAGATTCCCCTTATTGCCTGAAAATAATCATATTCGTTTATCACCTTGTCTCACCTTTTGGCTCACCATTTACCTGCAGACATGGCATTTGGCTGAAGGCCTTGGCAATATAAATTCTACCCAAATTCAAGTGTTTTGGCCCTGAAGCTGTTATTGCAGATTTTTGTGACAGCCAACATGGTTTTCAGTTCAATACACTCAGTGGGAAACTTAACTCAAAAAAGTATTTGGGTCCTTGAACATCAAGGGAGACACATTTCAATCCAGTGGTCAATTTGATTGATACCTTGAATGTTCCAACCTTCCTCACAGCGCCAGGGACCCGGGTTCGATTCCGACCTCGGGTGATTGTCTGTGCAGAGTCTGCATTTCCTTCCCGCGCCTGCGTGGGTTTCCTCCGGGTGCTCCTGTTTCCTCCCAAAAGTCCAAAGTTGTGCAGGTTAGGTGGATTGACCATGCTAAATTGTCCCTCGGTGGGGTTACAGGGATAGGGTGGGGAATTGGGCCCAGGTATGATGGTCAGTACAGTCGCGATGTGCCGAATGGCCTCCTTCTGCACTGTATGGATTCTGCACAATGTTCAGCATGATTCGCGACTCCTTAGATAATAAAGCAGTCCATGTCCAAATGCAGCAGGACCTGGACAATATCCAGGCTTGGGCTGACAAGTGGCAAGTTACATTCGCGCCACACAAGTGCCAGACAATGACCATCACCTACAAGAGAGGATCTAACCATTGCCCCTTGTCAGTCAATGGCATTACCATCACTGAATTCCCCACCATCACTGTCCTGGGGATTACCATTGGCCAGAAACTGAACTGAACTAGCCAGATTAATATTGTGGCTACCATGGCAGGTCAGAGGCTAGGAATCCTATGGCGGGTAACTCACCTCCTGACTCCCAAAGGCCTGCCCACCACCTACAAGGCAGGAGTGTGATGGAATACTCTCCACTTGCCTGGTTGCTCCAGCAACCCTCAAGAAGCTTGACACACATCAGGACAAAGCGGCCCACTTGATTGCTACCTCCCTCACAAACATTCACTTCCTCCATCATCAACGCACAGTAGCAGCTGTGGGTACCATCCATAAGATGCACTGCGGGAATTCACCAAGGCTCCATAGGCAGCAACTTCCAATTCCACAACCACACCCACGTAGGGGAACAGGGGCAGAAGATATCTGGGAACACCATCACCTGGAAGTCCCCCTCCAAGTCACTCACTATCCTGACTTGGAACTATATTGCCATTCTTTCACTGACGCAGGGTCAGAATCCTAGAGCTCCCTCCCTAACAGCACTGTGGGTGTACCTATACCACATGGACTGCAGCGGTTCAAGAAGGCAGCTCACCACCACCTTCACTGGGGCAACTAGGAATGGGCAGTGAATCCGCAGCCTATGGATGAAAAAAAGTACAAAGTGCCTTGATTCAAGGCATTGACTTCATCTCCCAAAGGCCACTGATGCTCAACAGAGCGAGGCATTTCTATACGAATCGATTAATTAAAGCCAGCAAGTACGTGAGATTTAACCTCTTCAATGGGTTACAAATGACCATCATGGACTTTGTTTGTGTGTCAAGCTTTCACACCGTGATGAGTTTTCGACCATTGAACAACTCTGAACAAGAGCCATGGGTGGGATTCTCCGACCCCCCCAGCAGGTCGGAGAATCACTGGGGAGGGGGGGGGGGGGTGTAAATCCCGCCTAGCCGCCCCGCGATATTCTCCGGCCCCCAAAAAATCGCGCCGACGTGAATCGCGCCGTTGATATGGCCTCCTGGTCATGTGCCAGCTGGCAACAGTCATTGCGGCCATGGCTTTTGACACCTATACGGAGGCCACAGACTGACATGGAGAACCGCTACAATGATGCCCATGCAGCGACCAGGGGTGTGATAAAGAGGTGCTTTGGGCTGCTGAAGATGCGCTTCAGGTGCCTGGGCCGCTCTGGAGGGGCCCTCCAGTGCCCGTCAGATAGGGTCGGCCGCAACGTTGTGGTCTGCTGCGTCCTGCACAACATAGTCCAGCAGAGGGCGATGTGCTGCAGGCAGAGATGGGGAAAGGGGAGGAGCAGCAAGACGAGGTGCAGACCTCCGCAGATGAGGAGGATGGGGGCAATGGTCGGGACAGACAGGCGGGACATGGACGGGAGGCTGCCCACCGTTACCGGCTGGACCAGCAGGCATGGGACAGGCTGATAGCCGCCCGGTTCACGGGCTAGGGGGGCGTGGGAATCGCCGAGTATGGGCACAGACTGCACACTATGGCACCAGCCTACCACCCTCACCCCACCCACCCACCAACAACATCCTCACCCTCCGCCACCCACCCACCACCGACTACCCTCACCCCACCCGCATGCACACCACCCCTCCGTTGCACATCAACCTGCGGCACAACGGGCCGGGCTCATACGGTCGTCAGTGGACGTGTGTCTATTGGAGGCCATGGATGATGATGACAACTCGCTCTGCGATAAGCTTTGGGCTCTACATCGTTGGACAATGTCTGACCCATGGCCATAGTACCACCCTCCACCTGGACCGTCCCTGCATGCAGACGTGCAGGATCCTCATGCGGTGGTCACAGACAACCTGCACGTTCATCCTGGCCACGGCAGCAAAGCCCGCTGCCCGGGCATCCTGGCTGGCCCGGTCCACAGGATGTAGCGGTCCGCAATGGCATAAAGGGCGTCCGCCACTGCACAGATGGACCGGTGCACCAACGCCTGCGAGGTACTGGACAGGTCCCCACTCGGCACCTGAAATGACCCCGTGGCATAAAAGTTCAGGGTCACCGTAACCTTGACGGCCACGGGGAGAGGGTGCCCTCACCCAGTGCCACACGGTGCCAGGTGTGCCATCAGGTGGCAGATATGGGCGACGGTTTCCCGGCTCATCCGGAGTCCCCTCCTGCATGCCCGGCCCGTGAGGTCCTGGTACGACGAGCGGGGCCGGTACACACGGGGCCCCATCAGGCGTCCACGTCGCCATGGCACCACCACCACCTCCTCCTCCTCGCCCTGTCATGCGGGTGGCCCTCCAGCCTGGTCGGCTGCCACCTGCCTCCCTGCGGCACGCTCCTCTGCAGTGCACGGTCCCTGCACGGTCCACCGCAATGTCTGCCCTGGAGGATGGAGAGGGCGACGCGGGGTGGGGGGGCACACTCACCTGAGGCCGATGTTCTATCACCCCTCACACACACACCCCCGCACGCATCAACAGAGCATAAAGGCAGCTTCTGTAGGTGTGAAAGTGATTTTAATAACAAACAGTTCAGACACGTGCCCTAGCCCAGAACTAATCTGTGCCCTACACCCATGCCAACTTACTCAGTGTCTAATTGTTTGGCCTTACGGGCCCTATGACTACGTCTAGATGGTTCCCCAGACGGTGCAGCAGAACTAGATGTGGATTCCTGTGATTCCTGCCCTGTGACTCGGGACCTGTTTGGCGGCCGTTTCCTGGGGCGGCCCGGCCTAAATGGGCCAGGCTGCGGCTCGGGCGACTGGGATGGTGAGCTGCCAGCCTGTCCTGCCCGTTGCCCACCAGATGCACCTGGGATGGAACGGGGGGGAGTCCCAGGTGTCGGTGTTCTGGGACCTCCCTTACAGAAGGGCCCGGACGGGCTCCAGAACCTCCTCCTCCCTCGGGGTGCCCGATGGCCCCCGGGCTTCTACATGGGTCGGGGATGCGATCGGACCGAGCACCCGACGCCACCCCGACACCTGGCACTGCCAGTCCTGGAGGCCCGCCCTGGTATCAACAAGGGTCTGCAGGTTTGCAGCCATGGAGCTCAGGGAGTTGGTCATCCCTGTCTGTGTCTGGGCGACGCCGGTCAGCACCGGGGCAATGGCGCCAATGCCCTCAGCAATGCCCTGCTGAGACTGGGCCACTGCCTGCAGAGACTGGGCCGTGGCCTGCAGAGACAGGGCCGTGGCCTGCTGGGACTGGGCCACTGCCTGCAGAGACTAGGCCGTGGCCTGCAGAGACTGGGTCATGGCCTGCAGAGACTGGGCCATGGCCTGCTGGGACTGGGCCATGGCCTGCAGAGACTGGGCCGTGGCCTGCAGAGACTGGGCCATGGCCTGCAGAGACTAGGCCGTGGCCTGCAGAGACTAGGCCATGGCCTGCAGAGACTGGGCCATGGCCTGCTGAGACTGGGCCATGGCCTGCAGAGACTGCACCATGGCCTGCTGGGACTGGGCCACTGCCTGCAGAGACTGGGCCGTGGCCTGCAGAGACAGGGCCGTGGCCTGCTGGGACTGGGCCACTGCCTGCAGAGACTAGGCCGTGGCCTGCAGAGACTGGGTCATGGCCTGCAGAGACTGGGCCATGGCCTGCTGGGACTGGGCCATGGCCTGCAGAGACTGGGCCGTGGCCTGCAGGGACTGGGCCATGGCCTGCAGAGACTAGGCCGTGGCCTGCAGAGACTAGGCCATGGCCTGCAGAGACTGGGCCATGGCCTGCTGAGACTGGGCCGTGGCCTGCAGAGACTGCACCATGGCCTGCTGGGACTGGGCCACTGCCTGCAGAGACTGGGCCGTGGCCTGCAGAGACTGGGCCGTGGCCTGCTGGGACTGGGCCACTGCCTGCAGAGACTGGGCCGTGGCCTGCAGAGACTGGGCCATGGCCTGCTGAGACTGCGCCATGGCCTGCTGGGACTGGGCGATGGCCTGCTGAGACTGGGCCATGGCCTGCTGGGACTGGGTTACTGCCTGCAGAGACAGGGCCGTGGCCTGCAGAGACTGGGCCGTGGCCTGCTGAGACTGGGCCATGGCCTGCTGAGACTGGGCCGTGGCCTGCAGAGACTGCACCATGGCCTGCTGGGACTGGGCCACTGCCTGCAGAGACTGGGCCGTGGCCTGCAGAGACTGGGCCGTGGCTTGCTGAGACTGCGCCATGGCCTGCTGAGACTGGGCCATGGCCTGCTGGGACTGGGCCATGGCCTGCTGAGACTGGGCCATGGCCTGCTGGGACTGGGCCATGGCCTGCTGGGACTGGGCCATGGCCTGCTGGGACTGGGCCATGGCCTGCTGAGACTGGGCCATGGCCTGCAGAGACTGGGCCAAGGCCTGCTGAGACTGCGCCATGGCCTGCAGGGACTGGGCCACTGCCTGCAGAGACAGGGCCGTGGCCTGCAGAGACTGGGCCATGGCCTGCTGAGACTGCGCCATGGCCTGCAGGAACTGCGCCATGGGCTGCTGAGACTGGGCCATGGCCTGCTGGGACAGGGCCACTGCCTGCAGAGACTGGGCCGTGGCCTGCTGGGACTGGGCCAAGGCCTCCTGGGACTGGGCCATGGCCTGCAGAGACTGGGCCATGGCCTGCTGAGACTGGGCCATGGCCTGCTGGGACTGGGCCATGGCCTGCTGGGACTGGGCCATGGCCTGCTGGGACTGCGCCATGGCCTGCTGAGACTGGGCCACTGCCTGCAGAGACTGGGCCATGGCCTGCTGAGACTGGGCCATGGCCTGCTGGGACTGCGCCCATGGCCTGCTGAGACTGGGCCATGGCCTGCTGGGACTGCGCCATGGGCTGCTGTGACTGGGCCATGGGCTGCTGAGACTGGGCCATGGCCTGCTGGGACTGCGCCATGGCCTGCTGGGACTGGGCCATGGCCTGCTGAGACTGGGCCACTGCCTGCAGAGACTGGGCCGTGGCCTGCTGGGACTGCGCCATGGCCTGCTGAGACTGGGCCACTGCCTGCAGAGACTGGGCCATGGCCTGCTGGGATTGGGCCACTGCCTGCTGGGACTGGGCCATGGGCTGCTGGGACTGCCCCATGGGCTGCTGGGACTGTGCCATGGCGTTGAGCGCCTCTGCGATCTGCTGCTGGCTCTGGCTCATGGCTGCTTGTGAGAGGGCAGCCATGTCCTGGGCCACAGATGCCACCTGCACGGAAGGCCCCAGGCCTTGCATACTGCAACCCGTGTCTGACACCGTTGCACCCATTGCCTCCACCGCGGATGCCACCCGTGCGGTGTCAGCCTGGGTGGCACGCATGACCGGCACCACTCCCTGCTCCTGCACGCGGGTGGACACATAGATTTCATAGAATTTACAGTGCAGAAGGAGGCCATTCGGCCCATCGAGTCTGCACCGGCTCTTGGAATGAGCACCCTACCCAAGGTCAACACCTCCACCCTGTCCCCATAACCCAGTAACCCCACCCAACACTAAAGGCAATTTTGGAGTAAGGGCAATTTATCATGGCCAATCCACCTAACCTGAACATCTTTGGACACCCTCTTCGGTCGTCCCTTGGTCCATGACTGCATCGGGTCTATGGGTGGGTGCGGGACCCATCTGGGCAGCAGATGGTTTCCTGCGCCGGGCTGCCCTCCGACCACCCGGCCCCTCGGCTGCTCCTGCCTCCACCTGCTGTACCGGGGCGGCTGTGTTGTGTGCACCAGTTAGTGTCCCAGAAGCCTCATCGCTAAAGTGCCCAACCAAGGCGAGTGTCTCTGCGATAGTGGAGGGTGTAGGAGATAGAAGTGGCGTAATGGCGTGCTCCTCATCCGACAAGAAGTCCGGGGTCCCCTGGAGTGGTGATTCCTGTCCATCTGTTCTCTGTGTGTGGGTGTCTGTGCGTCGGTGTCCTGTGTGTCAGTGTCCTGGGTCGGCTGCGATGGGGGCCTATTACTGTGGCTGCCCTCCTCGTCGCTGGGTGTGGCTCGCCGCACTTGCACTAGGTGTGGGTGGCGTGCGCCTGGTACTCCGGGTCTGTCCCTAGCTCATGGCCACCCTGGAATGTCCTTGGGGCGTTGTATGCCTGATGGGTCCCTCCTTCCCCCATATTCCCCCTCCCCCCATATCCCCCTTTCCCCATATCCCCCCTTTCCACATATCACCCTTTCCCCATATACCCATTCCCCATATCCTACTTCCCCCATATCCCCCCTTCCCCCATATCACCCTTTCCCCATATACCCATTCCCCCATATCCTCCTTCCCCCATATCCCCCGTTCCCCCATATTCCCCCTTCCCCCATATCCTCCTTCCCCCATATCCCCCCTTCCCCATATCACCCTTTCCCCATATACCCATTCCCCCATATCCTCCTTCCCTATATCCCCCTTCCCCATATCATGCTTTCCCCACATACACATTCCCCCATATCCTCCTTCCCCATATCCCCCTTCCCCATATCCCCCTTTCCCCCTATCACCCTTTCCCCATATACCCATTCCCCCATATCCTCCTTCCCCCATATCCCCGTTCCCCCATATCCCCCGTTCCCCCATATCCCCTTCCCCATATCCCCTTCCTCCATGTCCCCCCCTTCCCCCATATCCCCATACCCCGCTTCCGCCATATCCCCTTCCCAATATACCCCTTCCCCATATCCCCTTCCCCCTTATCCCCCATATCCCCTTCCGCCAAATCCCCCTTCCCCCATATCCTCCTTCCCCCATATCCCCCCTTCCCCATATCACCCTTTCCCCATATACCCATTCCCCCATATCATGCTTTCCCCACATACCCATTCCCCCATATCCTCCTTCCCCATATCCCCTTCCCCCATATCCCCCTTTCCCCCATATCACCCTTTCCCCATATACCCATTCCCCCATATCCTCCTTCCCCCATATCCCCGTTCCCCCATATCCCCCGTTCTCCCATATCCCCTTCCCCATATCCCCCTTCCTCCATGTCCCCCCCTTCCCCCATATCCCCATACCCCGCTTCCGCCATATCCCCTTCCCAATATACCCCTTCCCCATATCCCCTTCCCCCTTATCCCCCATATCCCCTTCCCCAAATCCCCCTTCCTCCATTTCCCCCTTCCCATATTCCCCTTCCTCCATACCCCGCTTCCGCCATATCCCCCTTCCCCCATATACCCCTTCCCCATATCACCCTCCCCATATCCCCCCTTATCCCCCATCCCCCATATCCCCTTATCCCCCATATCCCCTTCCCCCATATCCCCCATTCCCCATATCCCCCTTCCCCCATGGGAGATATGGGGAAGGGGGATATGGGGTATGGGGAATATGGGGGAAGGAGATATGGGTGGATAAGGGGATATGGGGGAAGGGGGATCTGGGAAGGGAATATATGGGGATATGGGGGAAGGGGCATATGGGGAAGGGGTTATGGGGAAGGAGGATATGGGGGAGGGGGGGATATGGGGGAAAGAGGATATGGGGAAGGGGATATGGGGAAAGGGATATGGGGGAAGGGGGGATATGGGGAAGGGGCTATGGGGAAGGGGATATGGGGAAGGGGATATGGGGAAGGAGGATATGGGGAAAGGGGATATGAGTGGAAGGGGGATATGGGTGAAGGAGGATATGGGCGAAGGGGGAAATGGGGATATGGGGAAAGGAAGATATGGGGGACGTAGATATGGGGATATGGGGGAATGGGGGGAATGGGGATATGGGGGAAGGGGGAATATGGGGGAAGGGGGATTTGGGGGAAGCGGGATATGGCGGAAGAAGGATATGGGGAAGGGGATATGGGGAAAGGAGGATATGGGGAAAGGGGGATATGGGGAAGGGGATAGGGGATATGGGGGAACGGGGAAATGGGGGAACGGGGATATGGCGGAAGGAGGATATGGTGAAGGGGATAGGGGAAGGGGATTTGGGGGAATAGGGATTATGGGGAAGGGGATATGGGGGAAATGGGGATGTGGGGGGACGGGGATATGGCGGAAGGAGGATATGGGGGAACGTGGATATGGGGGAATGGGGAAATGAGGTAAGGGGATATGGGGAAGGGGATATGGGGAAGGGGGGATATGGGGGAAGGGGAAAGGGGGATATGGGGGAATGGGGATATGGGGAAGGGGATATGGGGGAACGGGGATATGGGTGAAGGGGCATATGGGGAAGGGGATATGGGGGAAGGAGGATATAGGGAAGGGGGATACGGGGAAGGGGATATGGGGGAAGGAGGATATGGGGAATGGGGAAGGGGATATGGGGGAAGGGGGATATGGGAAAGGGGATATGGAGGAACGGGAATATGGGGAAGGGAATATGGGGAAGGGGCATATGGGGAAGGAGGATATGGGGAAGGGGGATACAGGGAAGGGGATATGGGGGAAGGAGGATAGGGGGAATGGGGAAGGGGATATGGGAGACGGGGATATGGGGGAAAGGGGGATATGGGGAAGGGGGAATGGGGGAAGGAGGATATGGGGAAGGGGGAATGGGGAAGGGGATATGGGAGACGGGGATATGGGGGAAAGGTGGATATGGGGGAACGGGGATATGGGGGAAGGAGGATATGGGGGAACTGAGATATGGGGAAGGGGATATGGGAAAGGGGGATATGGGGAAAGGGGGATAGGGGGATATGGGAAAGGGGGGATATGGGGGAAGGGGGATATAGGGGAAATGGGATATGGTGGAATGTGGATATGGAGAAAGGGGATATGGGGAAACGAGGATATGGGGGAACAGGGATATGGGGGAACAGGGATATGGGGGATATGAGGAAGGGGGTATATGGGGGAAGGGGGAATATGGGGAAGGGGGATATGGGGAAGGGGGATGGGGAATATGGGGGAAGGGGGATATGGGGAAGGGAGAAAAGGGGGCAGGCAGTGGGGTGTCTCGCTTGGAGCTGCACGGCAGGCGGCCATGTTGCCAGTTCTCTGGGCTGGGGCGTCTTTTATGCAGTGATGCCGCGTGGCGTCACTGTCAGCGCGCGCGTCCGTGACGGGTGACGACTTCGCGAATGGCGTCACGTCGCTACTAGCCCATTCCCGGCCGGAGAATATGCAACGTTCCGGGGGGGGGGGGCCGACGCTGGAGTGATTTGCGCCGTTTTTGTCGCCGGGTTCGGGCCATCGTGCCAATTCACGGAGAATCCCGCCCCATATGTGCATCTTTGTTGTGTCTGCCAATTTAATCTTTAAAATATGAGCCATCAAAATGCAATAATGTAATATTCTTCAACTGATGTGAAAAATAGTACCGTGTGGAAAATAGTAAGTATAGAGCTTCCTGATTATTTTAAGTTGCAGAAACTATAACAATCCAGTAAATGTATTAGACACAGGTAAACAATGGTGCAAAAATGAAGATTACGTTAAGTTATTTCAAATTGACTAAGGCTTCTCTCATTTCAAGTTCACTGGTGGGGTGGTTTGAACTGTTGAACTCTGACCAATGGTGCTTGTTGATTGTGAGGGAATGTGTTGCCATCTTGTGGTCAATGAAGGAATTGTTGAATTCCATGGTTTGCCATGGTGACAGACAGCCCTGGAAGGTGACCGGTCGAGGGTCGAGGCACTCGCAGTTGGCCATTCTAATAGAAATACTCTGCTTAACATTCACAATTGTCCCAAGACGTGAACCTGATTATTTACCTACACACTGCTTGTCTGCAGGTATCAATAAAAACAAATGATTCTCAGGGAAACTTTAATTGTTGCCATGCGCGCTGAACTATTGTGCTGGCGGATGCAAAAGATTGCCTTTGCGGCTCTATGAGCGTCAGCCTGAGCTCGGAGAGAATTGGCAATGAGTCAGAATGTTTTTGGTTCAAATCCCACAGATTTGAGCAGGTAGTCGGGGTTGAGACTCCAGGGAGCACTGGGCTGTTGGAGGGACAAATGGGTGAGACTCACTGAAGGCTCCTAAAAAGAGCCAAGGTGCTATTCTAAACATCGATGAGGAGTTCTCCCAATAATCAAGTTGCAGAATGGGCACGCAATTGGCAAATGAATTCCAGCACACTCAGTGGGAACTACTGCATTTAGATAAATAATAATAAGGATTACTTAAAAAAAGAAGCCAGGATGTGGAGATGCCGGCGTTGGGCTGGGGTGTGCACAGTGAGAAGTCTTACAACACCAGGTTAAAGTCCAACAGGTTTGTTTCAGATCACTAGCTTTCGGAGCACTGCTCCTTCCTCGGGTGAATGAGGAAGGAGCTGCGCTCCGAAAGCTAGTGCTTGAAACAAACATGTTGGACTTTAACCTGGTGTTGTAAGACTTCTTACTTAGAAAAGAACTGAAGTGTGGTTGAGGACTGAAGGGATCTGGAAGCAGAATTACACAAATCACTAAAGGTAACAACTCAGGTTAATAAGGCAAACCAAGACCAGGATTGATTTCTAGATTTAAAAAATGATAAAGTTATGTTCAGATTGCATATAACACCTAATTAGCTGACAGCTCGAGTACTGTGAAAAACCTTCACAAACATTCAAAACTCCAACAAACTGTGGCAGCCGTGTGTGCCATCTACAAGATGCCCGGCAGTAATTCACCAAGATTCCTCAGACAGCACCACCTTCCAAACCCATGACCACTACCATCTAGAAGGACAAGGGCAGCAGATACCTGGGAAACCCCACCACCTGGAGGTGCCCCTCCAAGTCACTCACCAGCCTGACTTGGAAATGTATCGCTGCTCCTTTACTGTCACTGGAACTCCCTCCCTAAGAGCACAGTTGTGCACCTACACCACATGGACTGCAGCGGTTGAAGAACGAAGATCAACACCACCTTCTGAAGGAGAATTAGGGTCAGAGGGTCATTAATCTTTGGAATTTTCTTCCACAGAGAGAGAGGGTGGAGGCTGGATCATTAAATGCATTCAAGGCTCAGCTAGACAGATTTCTGATCTACAAGGGAGTCACGGGGTAGGCAGGAAAGTGGAGTCGAGGCCACAATCAGATCAGCCATGATCGTATTGAATGGCGGAGCAGGCTAAATCTTTTTTATAAATAAATTTCGAATAGCCAATTATTTCTTTCCAATTAGGGGGCAATTTAGCGTGGCCAATCCACCTAACCTGCACATCTTTGGGTTGTGGGGGTGAGACCCACGCAGACATGGGAAGAATGTGCAAACTCCACACAGAGAGTCACCTGAGGCCTGGATCGAACCCGGGTCCTCAGCGCCGTAAGCAGCAGTGCTAACCACTGAGCCACCGTGCCGCCCTACAGCAGGCTAAATCATCCAAATGGCCTATTCCTGCTGCCATTTCCTATGGTCTTCATAGAATTTATCATAGAATTTACAGTGCAGAAGGAGGCCATTCGGCCCATCTAGTCTGCACCGGCTCTTGGAAAGAGCACCCTACCCAAGGTTAACCCTTCACCCTATCCCCATAACCCAGTAACCCCACCCAACACCAAGGGCACTTTTGGACGCTAAGGGCAATTTAGCATGACCAATCCACCTAACCTGCACGTCTTTGGACTGTGGGAGGAAACCGGAGCACCCGGAGGAAACCCACGCAGACACGGGGAGGGCGTGCAGACTCCGCAGAGACAGTGACCCAAGCCGGAATTGAATCTGGGACCCTGGAGCTGTGAAGCAATTGTGCTATCCACAATGGTACCGTGCTACCGTAAAGTATAAATGGTTGATGGGTGACTTAATAAACTTGTGGATGTTTGGACGTTAGGGGGGCGGGCAAAACCAGAGGCCATCAACGTAAGATAATTACCAAAAAATTCAATTGGAAATTCAGAATTACTGAGAGAAGATAAGAATGTGGAAGTGGCTACTATAGGGCGTGGAAAGCCAAATGAAAAGTATCCATGCCTTTAAGGGTCGACTACGGGCGGGATTCTCTGCTCCCGGGGCTAAGTGCCCGCGCCGTGGTGAACGCCGTCGCGTTTCACGACGGCGCAAACAGGGCCCGGGCACGACCTATTCTGGCCCCCACAGGGGGCCAGCACAGCGCTAGAGCGGTTCACGCCGCTCCAACCTCCTTACGCGGCACCAAACGGGTGCTGCGCCAACCCACGCATGCGCAGTTGGGGCAGCTCATTCCTGCGCATGCACAATTGGACCGCGGCATCCTGCGCATGAGCGGGGAACTTCTTACTCGCGCCGGCCCCTCACCAACATGGTGCCGAGGTTCTGGGGCCAGCCGCAGATGGAAGTAGGCCCGGGGGGTGGGGGGGGGGGAGAGAGGCTGGCCCGCCGATCAGTGGACCCCGATATCGTGGGCCAGACCCCATCGGAGCCCCCCCCCCCCCGCCCCGGTGAAGGAGCCCCCCTCCCCAGCGTTCCTGCACAGTACCCGCTGGCAGCAACCAGGGGTGAACGGCACCGACGAGACTCATTTTGTTCGCCGGCCGCTTGGCCCAGCCGGGCCAGAGAATCACCGCTCACCATTTGCGGCGATTCTCGAGGCGCTGGTTTCACGGTGTTGGGAGAATTGCGTGCGGGTGTCGGGGCGGCGTGGCATGACTCACACGGCGCCCCGCCGATTCTCCCACTCGGCGTTGGGGGGGGGGGGGGGAGAGAATACCGCCCTACATAAGCATATTATGGAGAAGGGAACACAGGTTATTCGTATTATGAGGAGGAATTAGCAGGAGGCTCGAATAAAATTTAGCGGTCGATATGGACTGATTGGACCGAGTGGCAAGTTTCCACGTAATCCTGTGTCCTGGTCAACGTTTACCCCTCAACCAACATTGCTAAAAGAAGAGATTGTTTGGCTATGGCTCTTTGCGGGATCTCCCTTTGTGCAAATTGTGTTTTCTCCGTTACACCAGTCGAAAGATGTGCAGGTTCGGTGGATTGCCCATGCTAAATTGCCCCTTAGTGTCCAAAAGTATAAGTGGGGTTACGGGGATAGAGTAGAGGCCTGGGTATAAGTAGGGTGCCCTTTCCAAGGGCCAGTGCAGAGTCGATGGGCTTCCTTCTGTACTGTAAATTCGGTAATCTATGAAAAGTATTTATTTGGTTGTCCAACATTTCTTGAGCTGAAATGCTGTACATAAATGCAAGTTATGTCATTCTTTACTGCAAGGAAATCGATTTGAACATTCCTTATTCTATGGAGCGCATTTATCAATAATTGAAAAGCTGAGATGAGCTCAGGCACCTATTTTTATAGTTTGATTGCGATGGTTATATGATTCATCAATAAATATCTCTGAACTTGCTCAAAAGTTATGCTTTTTAATGGCTTGTCCTTTCCCCCCATTTCTCTTCCCCAGGTAATGCAGGACAAGATCATTTGTCTTCCTAAACGGAATTCACCCCACAGCCTGCGGCCTGTTCAAAATCAAACACGTGTCAACATTTCTTCCAGTCCGTTTGTAACACCAGCAGCATTGCCGTTGCCACGTCCATCCCCTCATCCCTCTGCTGAAATGAAAGGACTGAAAACAAATCTTGACCTTCAGCAGTACAGCTTTATAAACCAAATGTGCTACGAGCGAGCGCTACACTGGTATGCCAAGTATTTCCCCTATCTCGTCCTGATACACACGCTGGTCTTTATGCTGTGCAGCAACTTTTGGTTCAAATTCCCCGGGTCCAGCTCCAAAATCGAGCACTTCATCTCCATCCTGGGGAAGTGCTTTGACTCGCTGTGGACCACCCGCGCCCTGTCCGAGGTGTCCGGCGAAAATCCCCAGGAAAAGGACAGCAAGAGCAGCCAGAAGAACCACCAGGTCAAAGTGGCGCTGGGCCTGTCCAACTCGGAGGGCAACCTGGTGAAAACGCAGTCCTTGCGATCCATCCCCGAGAAGGTGGTGGTGGAGAAACCGCCAGTCAGTGCGCTGGACAAAAAGGAGGGTGAGCAGGCCAAAGCACTGTTTGAGAAAGTCAAAAAGTTCAGACTGCACGTCGAAGAAGGGGATCTTCTATATTCCATGTATGTGCGCCAGACCATCATCAAAGTCATCAAGTTCATTTTCATCATTGCATATAACAGCATCCTAGTCTCGAAGGTCAACTTCACTGTGGATTGTGAGGTCAACATTCAGGAGATGACAGGCTACTGTAAGTTTTCCTGCAATCACACCATGGCGCACCTCTTCTCCAAGCTGTCCATTTGCTACCTGTGTTTTGTCAGTGTCTACGGCCTCACCTGCCTCTACACTCTCTACTGGCTGTTTTACCGCTCCCTTAAAGAATATTCCTTTGAGTATGTCCGGCTGGAGACTGGCATCGATGACATCCCCGACGTTAAAAATGACTTTGCCTTCATGCTGCACCTGATCGACCAGTATGACCCTTTGTACTCCAAGAGGTTCGCAGTGTTCCTGTCGGAGGTCAGCGAGAATAAGCTGAAGCAGTTGAACCTGAACAACGAGTGGACCCCAGACAAGCTGCGGCAGAGGCTGCAGACAAATGCCCAGAACCGGCTGGAGTTGCAGCTTTTCATGCTGTCGGGGCTGCCAGACACCGTGTTTGAGCTTACAGAGCTGCAGTCTCTGAAACTGGAGATCATCAACAATGTCACCATCCCGGCGACCATTGTGCAGCTCGTGGACCTCCAGGAGCTGTCCCTGTACCAGTGCTCGGTCAAGATCCACAGCGCTGCTCTGGCATTCCTCAAGGAAAACCTCAAGGTTTTACGGGTCAAGTTTGATGACATCCGGGAGCTTCCACAATGGCTGTACGGGCTGAAAAGTTTGGAAGAGTTGCATCTTCAGGGCTCTTTGAGTCCCGACCTCTCCAAGAACATCACACTGGAATCCTTGCGGGAACTCAAAAGCCTCAAGGTCCTTTACATTAAAAGTAACTTGACCAAAATCCCACCGCCAATCGTTGAGACCTCGAGTCACCTTCAGACGCTGTGCATTCAAAACGACGGCACCAAGTTGGTGATGCTCAATAGCTTGAAGAAAATGATCAATCTCACCGAGCTCGAGCTCATCCACTGCGACCTGGAGCGAATCCCCCACGCCGTCTTCAGCCTGATCAATCTTCAAGAGCTCGACTTGAAGGAGAACAACCTGAAATCTGTTGAGGAGATCATCAGCTTTCAACATTGCCGCAAGCTCACCTGCCTCAAGATGTGGCACAACAGTATAACCTACATCCCGGAACACATCAAGAAGCTGTCGAGCTTAGAACGCCTGTACTTTAACCATAACAAGATCGAGGTTCTGCCTTCGCACCTCTTCCTGTGCAACAAGCTGAGGTCCTTGGACCTGGGACACAATGACATCCGGTTCATTCCGCCCGAGATCGGCGTCCTCCAGAGCCTGCAGGACTTCACCATCACCAGCAACAAGGTGGAGAGCTTGCCGGATGAGCTGTACTTCTGCAAGAAGCTGAAGACGCTCAAGATTGGCAAGAACAATCTGTCGGTCCTGTCCCCAAAGATTGGAAATTTGGCGCATCTCACCGTGCTGGAACTAAGGGGGAACCATTTCGAGGGGCTGCCGGCAGAGCTGGGGGCTTGCCGAGCCCTGAAGCGAAGTGGCCTCCTTGTGGAGGACGCCTTGTTTGATGTGCTGCCTCCTGGTGTCAGGGAACAAATGAAAATGGAGTAGAGTGTGGTCAAAAGGGGCCAGTCCAAATTTCAGCCATAAACAGAGATGAGGAGGGATTTCTTCAGCCAGAGGGTGGTGAATCTGTGGACCTCTTTGCCGCAGAAGGCTGTGGAGGCCAAATCACTGAGCGTCTTGAAGACAGAGATAGATAGGTTCTTGTTTAATAAGGTGATCGGGGTTATAGGGAGAAGGCAGGAGAATGGGGACGTGAAACATACCAGCCATGATTGAATAGCGGAGCAGACCCGATGTGCCGAGTGGCCTAATTCTGCTTCTTTGTCTTATGATCTTACGGTCTAATATCACCACTTTTAAAAATCAAGTGACCCTTGATGGGTAAGTCTGTTGTGAGCTGGCTGTGGTTCCTTTTGCTTTTAAATTGTATAGCTCAAGAGTTACTGCCAACATTTTTACATTAATCTTGTATTTTATAATCCATCATGTTCGTTTTAGCTGCGCTGTACGAAGTAACTGATTGAATTAGTGACGATTGAGTCATTAGCGTCTTGGCTCCAATGTCATCGACAAATTTCAAAGGAGCGAATTTTAGCGCGTTACAAAAATTCTGGATTAGTGTTGGAGAAAACCTATCAGAGCAGACCATTGCCTTCTTGCACTGAAAAAATGTTATCAGTGCACACGCGACAGGAACTTCTGTGCGTGAAGTTACGACCAGCCTTTTTAAAAAATATATAATATATATATATGTATAAAATCAGAACTCTGTCCTCTGTAAACGGGGGCCAGAGAAGATGGTGATTTTCTTTCCCAAATTTATTTATTTTAAGAAAAAAAAGTTTTAAATGTGCCTTTAGTAGGGTACCACTGCCCAGATCTGCTGCACATACTGGTATGACGTGCCACAGAACCACACAAAGGATATCACCAAACAATTTAAACACTCATTGCTGATCAGTTATTCAATGCACTGTACTGGCAGGGAAAATAGGATTTTTGCACTAAAACTAAAGGATTGTCAGAGAGTCACTGGGAGGCCATTTGGCCCATTGATTGCATGGCCCTTCAGTGCTGGCTGAAGGGACGCTGGAGGGTTGGCGAGGGGTGGGGGTGGGGACCATTGTGCCTCGATGCTCCTTATTTAGAGCATACCTATATTCAGAGGCCGCAGTGGAACTCGTGCTGGGCATGTGGGTAGCTGGGAGCCGAGGTATGCTGGTACAAACCTTCCCGGTTTGAGCTGCATCTGTACAGTGTATAGGCAGTGGATCGCTGTGACCCCGCACGCGCACTACAGCGTAGCACTTCAATACAGGGATTATGATGTTGTAGAAGATGGGCGACTCAACTGCTGCTAAAGAGCTGTTGGTAAATAAAAGAATATTCATTATATTACGAGCAATGTTTTTTTAACAATTATATATAGGTTGGTAGAAGCAGTGCGATGTGGTCAAAAAGGTAATTGTGAAAAACAGTGACAGGAGATATAGGTTCATGGCCTCAAATGGTCCAAAGAAAGTTGTTTTGAAGCAGAATACTAAAAGAAATGCTACACACCTGTGTACATGTGTGCGTGTGCAGTCTATACACAATACAATTACTTATTGGGTGGGATTCAGCGGTCCCCCAGCTATGTGTTTCTCGGGGACAGCGGCGTTCGCTGTCGGCGGGATTCTCTCTTCCCGCTGTTTGTGAATGGGATTTCCCATTGAAGCCACCCCACGCCGCTGGGAAACCCGTGGACGGGAATGCGCTGCCGGCGGTAACAGAGAACCAGCCGCCAGTGAGCTGCAGGAGAATCCCGCCCATTTTATTTGTGGGAGAGGATAGCATAGAATGTAAGTTTAAAATGCAAGCTTGCCATTATATGTCCCGCCTTGCTGAGATTACTCGGTCTGAATCATAATGTGTGCCGGCAAACCAGAGTTACACTGTAGAACGCACAGCAGTCGGTCTTAAAGCGAAGAGATTACTCTGTGAGTATCTGCTTGCAGAATGTACAGAGTTTCACTCCGCCAGTCTAGATATACACATGCACTTGCTTGCGATAAAGCCTTACTTCGTGTTGACTATTTTCATTAATCACCTGTCTGTCAACCTTTTACCGTTATAGATTTGTATTCCCACATTTCAAGTGGGACGCAAATTCACACGTGAATTTTTTTTTAGCATGAGAAAGACTTTTGTTTCTGAGGCTGCCCAATTACAGACATGATGTGGAGATGCCGGCGTTGGACTGGGGTGGGCTCAGTAAGCAGTCTTACAACACCAGGTTAAAGTCCCAACAGGTTTGTTTCAAATCACTAGCTTTCGGAGCACTGCTCCTTCCTCAGGTGAGTACAGTTACAGACACTTCTCTTTAGAGCAAAAAGTACCTTTGGACCAGACCTGCAGTAGCAACTGGTTGAACTGCAGAGGGTGCTGATGGTTTCAGTCAGTGTGGGAGAGCCAAATTAGTGCCAAGCTATAATGTTGCATATGCGACGATGTGAAATGGAAATCAGTTAGCAGTAGCGTCACGACATTAGATGAGAACTGAGGATGTAGAATTTTATTCCCGTGTTTATCAGGGGGAATATTCCAGGGCCCTTTTGAACGTTTACTCCATCAATGTTCACTTGCTTCAGGAAATTAAACGTCGGAAAGATCATGTGGTAGTGTACATTGTCCCTGGTTTGTTGGATGGATTGGGTCAAAGGACCAGCCGTCCTTTAGCAAAACACCATTCCATACTTTATGTGACAGAAGATTGTACCGTTTATTTCATTTCATTTCATTTTCATATCATTTAACACTGAACAGTTTTATTCAAAATTCCTGTCTCGTGAACAAAACCATGTTCTTTAATTAAACAAAGATCTTGAAGGAGAAATGAACAGCGTCCAGAGGCTGCTTACCAATGCAGCTAAAAGTGGAGAGCTTTTCTTTCTCAGCTTGCAAACCGTGGAAAGTCCAAAAATACATTCCTTCATCTTTTCAGCTAGATTTGTCCGTATATTTAAGGTTCGAATTTAGAGCGAATTAGTATTACCTGTGCCAGAATTAGTGTATAACAGGGTACACCCAATAGAAGAGAATGATCCCAGGGTCAAATCTTTATTCCCAACAATGCCAAGAATCTATCGGACCAATATTGTACAGCCTTAATTGTCAAATGCCCTGTCCTTCAATTTTAGACTCCTCACCCCACCACCACCATACACCATTCATTGAGCAAGAAGCAAACAGTCTGTGACCGATCTTCATCACCAGCTCCTTGGAGATGTTTAAGAACAATTTGATGTTACATTCCGCCCCCTGCCTTGTCCGCCCCCTGCTGCATCCGTGCATGGGAAACTTCTTCTGTTTGACATCTCTACCCTTTGAGAACTTAGTGAAAGAAAGTCTTGCATTTGTGGTCATCCAAAACTCTCCTCCCTGTGCACTTACTCCCCATCAAGTCATTTAAATCTTTTTTTAAATCTGTATTAGTGTCACAATTAACACTACAATGAAGTTACTGTGAAAATCCCCATAGTCGCCACACTCCGGCGCCTGTTCGGGTACACGGAGGGAGAATTCAGAATGTCCAATTCACCTAACAAGCACGTCTTTCGGGACTTGTGGGAGGAAAGCAGAGCAGCCAGAGGAAACTCACGCAGCCAGGGGGAGAACGTACAGACTCCGCACAGACAGTGACCCAAGCGGGAGTCGAACATGGGACCCTGGTGCTGTGAAGCAACAGTGCTAACCACTGTGCTGCCCCACCTGCTCACCTGTCCCCTGCACACGCTTGTGTTATACTGGCTCCCAGTTAAGCGATCCTTGTTTTCAGGCCCCCCTAACTCGGTAATCTCCTCCAGCCCTTCGACCCTCTGAACATGTGCACTCGTGTACTTCTAGCCTCTTGGGAATTCCTGACTTTAATCTTTTCACCATCGGTGGCTGTGCCTTCAGCTGGCTCAGCCTTGAAAGCTGGATTATTTTTAAATCTCTCCGCCTCCCCACCTGCTTTTTCTCCTTTAAAATGCTCCTTAAGTCCACCTATTTGGGTCATCTGCCCTCACCTGGCTCAGTCTTACAGTTTACTTTACTCCTGTCCATTAATTTAATAATCTTTATGGTCACAAGTAGGCTTACATCAACCCTGAATTGAAAAGCCCCTAGTCGCCACACTCTGGAGCCTGTTCAAGTTCACAGAGGGAGAATTCAGAATGTCCAAATTACCTAACAGCACGTCATTTGGGACTTGTGGGAGGAAACGGGAGCATCCGGAGGAAACTCACGCAGACACAGGGAGAACGTGCAGACTGCACACAGACAGTGACCCAAGCCAGGAATCGAACCTGGGACTGTAAAGTAACAGTGCTAACCACTGTGCTGCCGTGCCGCCCACCATTATCTCCCTGCCCTGCGGGTATTGTGGCTGTGACAGAGGGAAACGTCAGGCGGCCTACTCTCCTTGGAATGTTTTATTATGTTAAAGGTGCTATACGAATACAAATAGTTGTTGTTGTATTTATATAGCACCTTTCATGACCTTAGAACATTCCAAAGCACTTTACAATCAATTAAAGATTGCGTAAATAGCAAAGTGTTACTGACTAGATGATCAGAAACCCGCTGACTAGAGAATTACAGCTGTGGCCTTTTCCACTTGTGCTGTAGAAGCATTGGCACAGCAGTATATTTCAGCAACACGCCATCATGGCAAACCTCCCCTATGGTATTTAGGAGCATGAATGAAATGAAATGAAAATCGTTTATTGTCACAAGTAGGCTTCAAACCAAGTTACTGTGAAAAGCCCCTAGTCACCACATTCCGGCGCCTGTTCGGAATTGAACTGTGCTGCTGGCCTGCCTTGGTCTGCTTTAAAAACCAGTTCTTTAGCCCTGTGCTAAACCAGCCCCTTTATGAAAATCGCTTATTGTCACAAGTAGGCTTCAATGAAGTTACTGTGAAAAGCCCCTAGTCGCCACATTCCGGCGCCTGTTCGGGGAGGCTGGTACGGGAATTGGACCGTGTCGCTGGCCTGCTTTAAAAGACAGTGATTTAGCCCTGTGTGCAACATCATTCTGCAGATACTTCATCACACCTTTCCCAAAGCGCAATCTTTAACCTTTTCCCACCCTATCAAGATGAGATTTTCCTTCCAAAGACCTGTGGCAGCCGACATGGCAGATATTGTAGATCTCTGTCTTTGGCTTTTCCCCCAGAAAGGAGAGTTAGGAGCCACGATAGAATCAAAGCGACAGTAAATCCGAAACTTTCTGACCACACTGATTAGTTGGGAGATTAAAGTCTATGAAGTTACCGTTCTGTGTTATGAGCATAGAAGCTTTTAGTATAAAATTTCTTTATGAATATTGCTGAAAAGAGTGACATGTTACTGAAACTTTTCACTTTGGGCTCACCAGGACAAGCAATAGAATTCCAAATTTCGGACGATGACCTTCACTTTATATAAGGGACAGAAAGGCGAGGGGAAAAGGAGAAAAGGGGATCCAGTATAAACTATTGTGATCATTGCAGCATGTCTCTTTTTAGTAACGTTTAAAACTTCTTTTATCCATTTGAAATGGATTTTTTGCCTCTGTTACAGCGGCATTTCAGAGAAACACCACACGAGTGTCTTCGATGTTCAAAATTGTGGCGTGGCCAAATTAATCTTGCTTCCTGTAGCAAATACGAACATCGCACAGAACTATGGTTGTGTTTTTTTTTAATTCTTTCACGGGATGTGGGCATACTGGCAAGTCCAGAATTTGTTGCCCATCCATAAATACCCTTAAACTGGGCCATTGCTGAGGGTAGGTAAGAGTCAACCGCATTGCTGAGGACCTGGAGTCACATGTAGGCCAGACCGGGTAAGGATGGCAGATTCCCATCACTCAGTGAACCAGGTGGGGGTTTTTTTTTTAATGACAATTGATGATAGTTTCATGGTCACCGTGATTGAGATTGGCTTTCAGTTCAAGATTTTATTAATTGAATTCAAACTCCACCAGCTGCCATGGTGGGATTCGAACCCCTTTCCCCAGAGCATTAGCCTGGGCCTCTAGGTCACTAGCAACAACGACATTACCACCACCCGACCATCTCCTCCATTCCTGAGGCAGGAATCATAGAACCATACAGCGAGGAAGGGACTATTTGACCCATAATGATATGCCGACTCATTGAAAGACCCGTTCCATTCGTCCCACTCCGTTAATCTTCCCCTCAGTCCTGCGGTGTTATTCCTTCTTCTCGTTTCCAATTCCCTTTGGAAAGCTCCTATTCAAGCAACATCCATCACTCCTTCCGGGGGAGGGGGGGGGGGGGGGGGGGCACAGCTCGCCCCATAAGAGAAAACATTCTCCTTACCTCCCTTATTAGCTCTTTTGCCTTTTTGAAATAGACAGAGATAAGCTAATTATGATCTTGCTCCTTAGTAAAACACAACAGTCTTAATTAGGCCCAGAAATATGGGGCAGGATTCTCTGTCCCGCCAGCCGGCCAATGGGGTTTCCCCTTGTGGGCAGCCCCACGCCGTCGGGAAATCCCTGGGCATGGGCGCAACGGAGAAACCAGACCATGATTTTGGGATTGCCACATTCCATCGCTTTACCCCCTCTGGAGAATCTTGGAAGGGGGTGGGTTATTATTCCAGTTCTGTGGAAAGCTATTGAAATGGTGGCTGTTATTTTTTTTAAATGTTTGTGATTGGTCAGCAACAGCCTGAATAAAGAAAACATCTCCAATCACGTCAGAGTGAATTAGCTTGAACTGTACTGCTTGTTGTTAACCAGGCAAATACAGCATCAATGTTTGTGATGATATGCCGACTCATTGAAAGACCCGCTCCATTCGTCTCACTCCGTTAATCTTCCCCTCAGTCCTGCGGTCCTGGTTCACTAAGGGAAGGGAATCTGCCATCCTTGCCCGGTCTGGCCTACATGTGACTCCAGGTCCACAGCAATGGGGTTGACTCTTACCTACCCTCAGCAATGGCCCAGTTTAAGGGTATGATGTTAACTGTTTTGACAGTGTTAATTGAGGAAGGACTGGTGGTCTAAGGCACCTGGAAAACTTCTTATTTTAAGTCAGTTAGTGCCATAGGTTCTGGGCCAACAGCGCGGGTTCAATTCCTGTAGCGGCTGAGGTTATTCATGAAGGCCCCGCCTTCTCCACCTTACCCCTCGCCTGAGGTGTGGTGACCCTCAGGTTAAACCACCACAGTCAGCTCTACGCTCTCAAAGGGGAAAGCAGCCTATGGTCATCCGGGACTGTGGCGACTTTATGTTTTCCCTACCTTCACATCTGCAGTGGTTTTTGGGATGTAAGCATCACTGACAGAGCCAACATTTGTTACTAATTCATACTTACCCATGAGAAGGTGGCTCATCATCGAAGCCCATTCCCAGGATGGGATGCCAGGCAGTGAAGGGGGGGGGGCAGAAAACTGAATGCCATGGTAGCTGCACATGCACGCTGTCTCCCTGCCCCACCGGTATTGAACCTCTTGCAGGGGAAACATCTGGTGATCTACTCACCTCATGGGCCAATTAATGATCACTTTAGGGCCTCCTCCTGTGGCCGCTGGGATTTCTTGCCACAGGTGTCAGGTCTGTAGCATAGGGCTGCCTCCTGTTTGAGCACTTTGTACCCATTAAAGGCATTTTACATCCTCCCCCAAGATTTCTCCTCCCCGACCCCACTGGGAGCTTGGCCCTGAGTGAAGACCTGGACCCAGGTCTCATGGCTGTGTGTAAGTTGGAGGAACATTTGGGAGTTCTGCTCTTTCCACATGCCTGTGTCTCTTGTCCTTCCAGGTACTAGAGGCTGCGGATTTGGCAGGTTCTGTCGCCAACATGTTGGATGAGTTAGTACAGTGCTTCCTGTGGATATTACACACTGATGCACCACTCCAACCAATGCATCTAGAACAAGCAGACCAGCTCAGAATGAGGATCTATTGGTGTCAGATTCACTTTTATTTAAATTTTACCCAAACATTCCCTGTCGAGCTCTTGGCCAGTTCTGCCGAGAGAAGTTTTTGGCTGCTTTCTGCACTTTATCACTGACACTGCCTTTTCCTTGAGCTCTGAACGAAACGCACATCATCTTTTGTAATCAGATTTTTTTTTTAAACTTTGATAAGCTGGACAGGTTAAGATATCAAACCTGTTTGAAATCTTCCTTAAAACAAATAATATATTTTGAATACTTCAACCAAAGAGCATTAGGGCTGACTGACAGAACAGTCACATGTCGTTCAATGAGATATGTGAAGAGAATCATTCTGTGATAGGCTACCGTGTTTGTAAGACACACGTATGTGTGACATGTGTGGGCCAGTTGAGATTTCTTTCCTCCTGAAAAAAATGCCATTTGATAACTGCATCAAAATCGCCACTTTACTGGCGGAGGGAAAATTCATTCCTTAAGTATGTCTCACAATAAGTTGGGAATATCACGCTTAAAAGCCGGAATTCTTTTCAAAGGGCTTATCAATGATTGGAGTGAAGGAGAATGAGACTGCATAGACTAGAGGACAGATTGTCACTCCATTTTGCTTCCTAGGTAGCTGGGGACCTCCCACCCGACTTCCACCAAGTTTAATCATTTACAAAGCCAGACGGCTTTGCACCAATGCTATATCTGTCCTGTAAATGCACCCAAAGAAGCGTGCTTCCCTACCACATAGAGCAGGTTCAGCATTCCTGGTGAAAATGTTGACACGAGATCAACGCATGCTCTCTGAGTCACTCCTGCAATCTGAATTGGATTTAATACTAATTCAAACTGCAGGAGGGACTCCTTGTGTTCAAAGTATTATCACTCACTTATGCACCTACTCATTAAGCAAAAAAAAACAGTAATTACTTGTGGTTTCTTGGATTGTTAATAAAAGGCTAGGAGGGTTTGTGTACTTTTTTCTGTCTGTAAACCCAAATTATCCTCAACGAAGGAATTATTGCAATCCAAAGTCATTATTTTCTGTTTGTGTGCCATCTGAATGTCCACTACTGATTTTACAAGAAGGTTGCCTTTTTAGTTTTTTAGTGTCGATTTTTATCACACTGTACCTATTAGTATATTGTATTTTATTGACACAACAGTATGGCAAGGCTGAATGTGACAATTGTGAAACTTTGTACTCATAAATTATATTTCAAATAGAAGTATCGTAAATGATTATGTTTCCGCACAACATTAACAGTTCGAATTGTCTCCTGCTGTATCTACTCATGTATTCAAAACAGTATTAGGATAAATGCCGTATAATAGCCCATGTGTATGAAGGATGTGTTTGCTTATTTAATGTAGTTTTTAATTACCCTTTCGGACAGCCGTTTCTCAGAAGAATTCTGTGAAGTGTTCAGCTATCATGATGTTTTAAATTGAACCTTGTACAAGAATTTGCCAACCCAATGAGTGCTTATTCTGTCAGGAAATTTTACGTCACGTATCTCCTTGAGTTTTGAGAAACGGTCAGTCAAATTACTGCCGGTTTGGAGACTCAGAAAAGTAGCTACTGAAAGAAGCACAATAATGTTCTGCGAATTGCAATGGATCGGACGTAACTTGCTAATGACGCAAGTGACTGTTTAAAAACATATTGCAGGTGATTTATCCAGTACAGCTAATTGTACAGTTTGTTCAGTTATAAACGGTGCACACAAATCTTTCCTTTGCATTGGTGTTTGTTTTTTGTTTAAAGGAAAGTGTGCAAAATTCGGAAAGCGATAGGACGCCTAATGTGATGTCCGTGCACAAGGTGTGAATCTATCCTTATGTAATGCTGCAAAGAGTGTTTATCAGACAAATTAAGTCAACCTGTCCCTTCTGGTAGTTACTTCAATGAGAGCCGTAAACTGTTCTAATTTGTCAACCAAAAAAAATTCACACGTTAAAAGGAAATAAATCCAATAGCAAAAAGACTACAATTTGTTGAAATATTGCTGCCTGCTTCTTTATGGCTTTATCAGTCAAGCCTGTAGTGTTCAGCCTGATACAGAATGAATAACAGGTCACAGAGTGTTGAAGCACTGTTACATACTCACACCCAATTTACTTCAACATTAATCAATGAGGAAAATATACAAAAGCGTTTATTAACAGAATCACACAGTGCAGAAAGTTCCTTCCCCCATCGAGTCTGCACCAACGCGTGAAAAACACCTGGCCTACCTACCTACTCCCATTTACCAGCACTTGGCCCAAAGCCTTGAATGTTATGACATGCCAAGTATTCATCCAGGTACTTTTTAAAGGATGTGAGGCATCCCACCTCTACCACTCTTCCAAGCAGTGCATTCCAGACCGTCATCATCCTCTGGGCGAATACGTTTTCTTCGCATCCCCCCAAAACTTCCTGCCCCTCAACTTAAATTTGTGTCCCCTTGTGAGTGACCCTTCAACTAAGGTGAACAGCTGCTCCCTATCCACCCTGCCTATGCCCCTCATAATCTTGTACACCTCGATCAGGTCGCCCCCTCAGTCTTCTCTACTCCACGAAAACAGCCCAAGCCTATCCAACCTCTCTTCATAACTTAAACGTTCCATCCCAGGCAGCATCCTGGTGAATCTCCTCTCCACCCCCTCCAGTGCAATCACATCCTTTCTATCGTGACGACCAGAAATGCACACAGTACTCCAGCTGTGGGCTCACCAAAGTTCTATACAACTCCAACATCACCTCCCTGCTTTTGTAATCTATGCCTCGATTGATAAAGGCAAATGTCCCAAATGCCTTTTTCACCACCCTATTAACCTACCCTTCTGCCTTCAGAGACCTATGGACACACGCCATGATCTCTTTGTTAGTGCTATGCTGTTGATTGAATACTTCCTTGTCAGGTGACTCTTTCCAAAGTGTATCTGTGGTGAACGTATTGCATTAACCATTCACCATGTATGTAACTGTACCATGCTGTTGCCCATGAGGGCTCCACCTATGGACCATTGTAAGGTATTACCTGTGATGTATCATGTTGGTGCCTTTGTGGGCTCTGCACCTGGCTCCTCCCCTTGAGGGAAGGTAGAAAGAGCAGTAGCCCTGTAGGCGGCTCTCAGTGGCAGAGCAGTCGCAGGCAGGCACTGTTCTAGTCAATTAAAGCCACAGTTTACTTCAACTCCTTGTTTCGCGTGAATTGATGGTCGCATCAGTATCACCTCACACTTTTCTGGGTTTAATTCCATCTGCCACTTGCCATTTTGACCATCCTGTCCATATCTTCCTGTAACACAAGACACTCAGATATTTATTCAGGTCACTGCTGTCCAACGGCTTAATAAGGATGTGCGCACTGTGAAGTTATATTTACACTAACCTTTGCATTAAACTTGCTTGCAAATCATATCTGGATGGATGAGTTTGGGATGAAATGTCCATAGCATCTGAGTCATATGTCATATGGTTCCTGTGACAGCTCTTCAAAAGTATCATCTACTTAGTTCCATTCCTCCTTTTCCTATAACAGTGCAATCATTACTTTCCAGATATTTTTTCAAGTCCCTGCTAAAGACTGTTAAGACTCTGCTTCTAGCCTGGGGTCTGGTCGAGCATTCTGTGCCCTCGTTCCCTTGGAGTACATTTGATGTAGGCTATTGATTTTTAATTCACTTTGTTCTAGCCCGTCCTCTTTAACCTGCAAATAGGGAGGAACAATGGTCATTGCATATACTCCATGAATGGTTGTGAGAAAGCTGGTGATGAAACTTAAAGATAATCGGGAATCTTAAGACTCTCAAAAGTGGAGCCTTTGCAAGCTTTAGTAATACTAATCATAACTGCCAGAAACAAACCTGTCGTACTGGGTGTCAGAGGGAGTTTTGTTTAAAGGTGGCATTATTGGGTAAAAGTTAACTGAGCTATTTTAACTGCAAGTTAGGTGCTGCCTCGCACCTAGACATAAACAGTTAAAACTCCCTGCATTCCACAAGCCAAATAAAGGGGCCGGTCTATACTTGCGTGAAGCTCATTGTCACGGCCTATGATAATCTCCGTTTACAGTTAAAGTAACTAAACCACCGTGCCTTAGTAACAATGTCCTCTGTCCAACCATCTTCAGCTCTTTCATCAGTGACCTTTCCACCATCATAAGGTCAGAAGTGGGGATGTTCACTGATGACTGCTCAGTGCTCGTTCAGTTGCGCTCGTAGCTCCTCAGATAACGTCCTTGCCCACATTCAGCAAGAATGGATCACATTCAGACTTGGGTTGATAAGAGGCGAGTAAGGTTTTGCACCAAACAAGTGACAGTCTCCAGCAAAAGAAAACCTAACCATCTCTCCTTGACATTTAACTGCATTGCTATCACCGAATTCCCCACCATCAACATCCTGGCGGGTAACCATTGACCAGAAACTGAACTGGACCAACCATATAAATACTGTGGCTGAGAATGTTTTGCCGAGTAACTCACTTCCTGACTCCCCAAAACCCTGCCCACTAACCGTAAGGCAATAGTCGGGAGTGTGTTGGAATAATCTCCACTTGCCTGGAGCACAGCTCCAACAACACTCAAACTCAACACCATCCAGGAAAGAGAAACTCCATTGAGGAGCATCCCTTCCGCATGAGTCACTTTCTCCATGACTAACGCACGGTGGCAGCACTGTGCACCATCTACAAGTTGCATTGCAGCAACTCACCAAGGTTCCTTTCACCTGGAAGGTCAAGAGAAGCAGATGCATGGGAACAAAGCTTTCCTTGTCTTGGAACTGTATCGCCGTTCCTTCACTGTCACTGGGTGAAAATCTCGTACTCCTTTCCTGACAGCACAGTGGGTGCACCTACACCACATGCCCTGCAGCGGCTCAAGAAGGCAGCCCCCCACCACCTTCCCAGGGGAGCACCAGTTACAGAGTAAATTCACCCAGAGGTCTCCTGCATTACCTGAGTGGTAGTCATCCATTCCCTCTTTGCCAGAATGCCCTGAAATTGCAGAGTGACCACCTCTGGAAACATGCTGTCCAGGTTTACCTAGAGATGGTGAAGGAGGAGGTTGCAACATGAGTAGGACTATGACAGGTGTTGCTTGACTAGTCTATGGGACTAATTTTGGCACAAATCCCCAGATGTTAGCAAGGAAGACTTTGAAGGGTTCACTAAGCTGGGGGATGTCTTTATCAAATCCAATGCCCTAGAAAGGTGTTGGCAGCTCTACCCAGTTTTAGTTTTATTCTAAAGTCTTTCGAGGTCATTTCAGAGGGCAGTTAAGAGTCAGCCTTTCTGTGGGTCTGGAGTCATGTATATTCTGGACTGGGTGGGGAATTTCCTTCTTTAAAGGCTATTAGTAAACCAGATGGGTTACAGAAATATGGTAGTTTCATAGGCCCATAATTTCCAGTCCAACGTGGGGGATGTGGCCAGCTAGCCAAAGATCCACTGATTTACGGTGGGACTGGGTAACCCCACTAGCTGGTGGCCCCTGGAAATCTCACCAATCGTCACAATTACTGATACTGAGTGTCAATTCCAAATGTAATTAATTATTCAAATTTAAATTCCCTAAGTGCCATGGCGGGATTTGATCTCTTGTCTCCAGAGATTTAGTCAGGTCTCACTGGTCCAGTAGCATAGGCAGCAGGCTACCCTTCTCACATTCAGCCACAACTATTTGGGGGCTAGCTAAGACCCAGCCAGCCGAGAGATTCCATTCCCCCCCCCCTCCATATTCAGACTCCTTGGATGGAATACATTGAGGCGACAGTGGCCCGTCACCAGGCTGACAAGGTGGGCATGGGCCGTGGTGGGAGACCATCTCAGCAGGACTAGGAAGCCCAGCCCTGAATTAACATCACGCTGGCTGTCAGTTAGGTCGTGACTTCTGGCCACATCTTGGAGGAAGTCCCCCTTCCCAGGGTTACCAGCCAGTGAGATGGTTGGCAGCTCTCCAGTCCCAGGAGCGCCACAGTGGGTGGAGGCCTCTGCCGGGACTGCTTCGAGTTCCTATCGACGAGTGTTGTTGGAGGCCGAGGCGTAAGCAGAGCAGTTTCACCAGGCAAGCACCAGCAAGGGGTGCGGGATGGGGAGGGGGGGAGATGCCCACGATAGGTTAGTTGGCTGCGTGGGAAACAAGTGCGAGCTGCTGTCAACATTATGCGGACAGGAGAACAACACCCTCCCGCCAACCGGCCCCATGCCAGGCTGCCAGCACCCCCCCCCCCGCCCCCCCGCCACTGGTAAAATACAGTTTGAGATGGGCAGGTGACAGGCACTGTGCCACCCGCCATGCCACCCAAATCTACGCATGCCCCACCTATTTCCCCACTCCTGGCGGTGGAGGGGGCACAAATTTTGGCCCTTGATGCTACACTATCAAATGCCATCTCACTCTCATCTCAAATTCCCTCAATATAATTGTAGTGAATGTAATATATGAATGTATATATACTAATTCACAATGTTATTGTAAGCGCAGTGGCGCCATCCCACCACTAGGGGGAGTAGCGCTGGGAGCACTTAGGAACTTGTACTGGGCTCCACCCTTGGTTCCGCCCATGACTCCTCCCCTAGTGCAGCTGTATAAGTATCCGTGTCCAGAGTCAGCCTGGGTCACTACGAGTTCATCGACAGGTAACAGGCTGGCTCTGAAGTAAGTCGATTAAAGCGTAGATTCACATCAGAAACACGTGTCTGGTGAATTGATGGTCCCATCAATAATTCACCCCAATGTTTTTAAAATCAGGAGCAGGCTATTTGGGCCGTCAAGCCTGCTCTGCCATTCAAACAGATTGTGGTTGATCATCCACTTCTTCGCCATTTTTTCCCACTATCCCATTCCACTTGATACCATTAGTCTCCAGAAATTTATTGATTTCTGTCTTGAACGTGCTCAGTGACTGAGCTTCCACAGCCCTCTGGAGAATTCCAAAGATTCACCTCTTCTGGGTGAAGAAATTCCTCCTCATCTCAATTTGAAATGGCCTGCCCCATATTCTGAGATTATGTCCCCTGGTTCTGGACTCACCAGCCAGGGGGACTACCCTATCCACATCCACCCTATCACACCCTGCAAGGATTTGGTCAGCTTCAATGAGATCACATCGCATTCTATGAAATTCTAGAGAATTCGGGTCCAGTCTACTCAATCTCTTCTCATAAAACAGTCCTGCCATCCCAGGGGTTAGACTGGCCGGATCTTCACTGCACTCCTTTCTGTGACAAGTATATCCTTCCTTAGATGAGGAGAGCAAAACTGTGCACTATACTCCAGATGCGGTCTCACTAAGGCTCTATGGAATTGCGGCAAGACATCTTCACTCCTGTGCTCAAATCCTCTTGCGATGAAGGCAAAGGTAACATGCACCTTCTTAATTGCTTGCTGCACCTGCCTGCTAGCTTTCAGAGACTCATGGACAAGGACACCCTTTGGACACCAACATTTCCCAGCCTCTCCGCAATGAAGGAATATTCTGCCTCTCATGTTTCTTTTCAACCAAAGTGGGTCACTTCCCACTTATTCACCTGATAATCCATCTGCCATGTTCCTGCCCATTCACGTAGCCTGTCCAAATCCCTTTGAATCCTTCTTGCATCCTCCTCACAACTCACATTTTTGCCTAGTTTGGTATCAGCAAATTTGTGAAATATTACATTCTCCCCCCCATCCCACAACCAAATCATTTATATAGACTGTGAACATCTGTGGCCGAAGCACTGATCCTTGTGGAACCCCACTAGATCCTTGTGGAACCCCGTTAGACTGACAATGACCCGTTTATTCCTAGTCACTGTTTTCTGCCTGTTAACCAATTCTCAATCCACAGCAGTATGTTGCCCTCAATCTCATGTGCTGTAGTTTTGTTTACCAACCTCCAGTGTGGGATCTTATCAAAAGCCTTCTGAAAAACCAAATACACCACACAAATGGATCATTCTCAGTAAAGCAGGCTGTTACGAGTGGGGTACCACAAGAATCAGTATTTGGGCTACCCCCGGTTCACAATCTATATGAATGATTTGGATGCAGGGTGCATGTGGGTGATCAGCACCAATTTCACTGGAGCAAATAATGGAGATTAAAGAAGGAATTTGCCGGCAACAATTATAAAATGTCACCCTAATTATTAATTTCCTTTTCAAATCTGTGATGCGATCTCAGTCTTAATGAGATTTCATGTGAGTCCTTCTTCCTTAACAGGAGTCACTTGGAGCTAGTGTGTTAATGTTTTGGTAGGGGTAGACGTCTAATCAGATGGTCATAGTTTCATGCCCCACATGGGTTAATTAAGTTTTTCATAAATATTTCATTAACAATAACGTTTGATTGTATTTTATTAAATTGTGTCCTTACACTAATGTTACATTTAATTCTCCACAATCTTTGAGTTCATTGGAAGCTGGGAATCTTACTGAAATTTCCTGATTATATATCTTCATCATTTATTGAATCGCGAGAAGCATGTTTTACAGAGGAAAGGTAGATAAATGTGAAGTAGTCGAGATACAAGAATTGCAATTGGTTCAGGATTTCTCGGACCTAAGAATGGGTGGCTTGAACTTTATTGTTAGTCTATGTCAAGCCAACTTGTTATTTCTAAGGAGGCAGCTGACACTCTGACATTGCAATTACACGTGTGCAGGACATGCTTCCCGAAACTTAAAAAGTTCCTTCGAAGAACAGTTCGACCTTGCCAGTGTAATGTTACTTCTGATTGTTCAGCCTATTGTGTCTTTCCTAGATTGGCACATGTTAACATTTTTGCTGCTGATTGGTCCATTGTACAGAAAGGATGGAAATGTGTCACTTGAATAAGGATAGTCAGGCTTCACTGATAAGATGGTTTGTGGTGTTGTTGGAAAATCGGCGCCGTCCCCTCACCGTTCCTGCGACCGGTGAGAGGCTAACAGCCATGCCACGTAAAACTCCCGGCCTCCACAAAATAAACGGCTGGAGAATTGCGGGGTCCGTGGCCGCACATGCGCACCACCACGACCTGCAGAGGTCATGCCGTACAACATGGCGCCGGCCGTGCGCGGACCCGACCTGCCAGATAGTGCCCCCCTGGACAGCCCCCTCTCCATCCCCAGGCCACCCCCAACCAGTGCCCCCCAGCCCTCACAGAAGCCCCCTAGCCAGCAGCATGGCTCCCGCCCGACTGTGGCACAGTTGGGCAGTCATCCACGCTGCCACGCTGGGTTCCCGCACCGCAAAGACCACACGTCCCCGCTCCGTCGTGAATTCGGCCAATTGGGGGCCGAGCATCGGGGGAGGGCCTTCAGGTGACGTGTTGACGTCGTCCCAATGGCGTGCGCCGCGGGCCTTGGTGACGCTATTTCGGAGAGGGCGGTGCATGCAAAACCTGCGTCAAACAGGCGCCGCCCCCAAATTTAATCGTAAATAGGGAATCGCCGCCCAATCGCCGTCGGGAAACGGAGAATATCACCCCATGACTTTGATTCTCCGTTCCTTCACGCCGGTGGGATTTGTCGTTCCTTAATGCCGACGGGATTCTCAGTTGCCGCTGCAGTGAGCACCAAATTCTCTGCCCTCGCTGGCAGCGTTAGCGAGATGGACTCGCAAGGGCGAATCCCGCTCCATCTCACAATAAACCAGGAATTTAGAGCACCCAGACAAATCTACATTGGGGAAACAGGCTGCAGCCTATTTATACACAGGCGGAACAGCAAACTCCTGTTATCTTGATTTATCTTTATCTTGATTTTTTAACATTCAACTGACTGGAAATTTTGCAATTTGAACTGAGACAGAGCGCAGCACAGAAACAGGCCATTCTGCCCAACTGGTCTCTGTTGTCTGGAATTTATTCTCCACAGGAGGCTCCTCTCAACATCTAACCACATATCCTTCTATTATTTTCTCTCTCGCATGTGTGTTTCTCCACCTTACCTGAAATGCATCTACAGTATTTACCTCAACCACCCCCTTGCGACAGTGCATTTCATATTCTGTCTACTCTTTGGGTAAAGAAGTCACTCCTGAATTCTCTGGATTTTGCCATAATGATGGCCACGATTTAACAGAAAGGAAACAGAGTTCCGTGTCGAGCGTAGTTAACGGGGTGTTTCCCGGCACTTACAGCATCGAGAACGACCCCACTAGTAAACAGGACTCTTGTTTAGCACCTCAGCAAGGAAGGCCCCACCGAGGCCGCACATGTCTTCATTTCCTGCACCAAGGAAGATCTCTGTTCCTCGATGCAGGAAGAGTTACTCTTTCCAGGCTCAGATCAATGCAACCCCCGGTAGAAGGCCTCGAACGCATCATTAATTTTCTCTAGCGCCATCACCAACCTTCCTCCCCCATCCCTCACCTGCGCAATCCCCCATGTGGCCAACTGTTGCCATAACTAATGGGCTAGCAGTCGACTGGCCTTTTCCCCAAACTCACAAAAATTCCCCTTGAGTGACAAAGCTAACCCACCGCCTTCCCTACCGTCATTAGATCAAATACCCCCTGTACGTTCTTCCATTCCGCTAACAACTGCCTAGTCGGGGCCACCGGGTACTGTTGGTCCACTTTTACATTGGCATCCACTGTCTCTCCCCACTCTTAACCATGTCCCTGTGGACCTTGTAGGATATAACCTCCCCCGGACCACCGCCTTCAACACCTCCCAAAACATGGAGGGTGGGACCTCCCCAAATTGGTTAAACACCATTTAGTCCTTTATCGTCGATGTCACCTTCTCGCAGAACTTCCTGCTGCCAGGAGCGCTGAATCAGACCTCCACGAGGGTCTCAGGGCTTCGAACCTCACGTGGTCCAAAATCACAATCACTGCGTATCCCGCCCCCACAATCCCCAAGAGTATTGACTCCCCCACCACAAAAAAAATCTCTTCAGAAATATGTCAAACGTACCTGGAAGAAGAAGGAAAACTCCCTCTCCCTCGATGCCTAAACCTCCATGGATCCACCCAGCCCCCCCCCCCCCCCCCCCCCCCCCCCCCCCACTAATCTAGTCCATAAATACTCCCAGCTCCTTTGCCATACCAGACCTGACCAATGATTTGGGGCGTATCTCTTCATCCTCGGGTCTAACATGTAAATGAAGTGGCCTACGTCTTCTTAATAAATTCCGTGTTAACAATTGGGGGCATAACCATTCACTAACGAAACCAGCGCCCACGCCACGACCCAGCCCACCATCACGAACCTCCCGCATGGGTCCCGCACCTCACGGGCCAGCACAAATACCACCCTCTGACCAAACAGAATCCCATCCCTCACTCGACTTGGAGACAAACCCCGAGTGGAACGTCTCCCCACCTATCCCTTCGGAACCACATCTGGTCCTTCACCTGCAGGTGTGTCTCCTGAAGGAAGACCACATCTGCCTTTAAACTTTTCAAGTGTGCGAACACTCGAGACCTTTTAACTGGACTGTTTCTGAATCCCCACCCCCACAACCACCCCGACTTTATTAATGTCTGCCAATCCCAACCTGACCCAACACTCTCCCTATCTCCAAGGTTCCCTCTTGTCTGGCCTACCCCCTCCAAACTCTCTTGCACCCACAAGGTCACCTGCATCACCAGCCCATTCCCCTCGCCCATTCCCCCCCCCAACCCACCCCCAAACCGCTGCTTCCTCTCCCCTTAGCATCACCCCTCCAACTGGCACCACCTTCCACCTCCGCCCTCCTGCCCAATCGCTATCCCCACCATTCTCTCTGGCTACCCGTCGCACTCCCCATGCTTCCATTCACTGGCTTCTCTACTAGCTTGGCAACTCCCATCTGTAGATCTACACAAAGAACCCCACCCAAACTGGCCAAACCACCTCATTCCCCCCACCCTGCTTCCCACATCTTCATCCTTTGGAGGCTACCCAGCACCCCCCCCCCCCCCCCCCCCCCTCACCAGAACCCCCCCTGGAAGAAAGAAACCCAAAACTCGGAACCATCTCCACATCGACCAAAGCAAAAGCAAGACCAGCATATGTGTTGCAACCCCCTCAGGGGCCAAACCCTACATTGTATACGGTTCCCCTCCCACACCTTGGAGTACGCCCAGCTGATGGGGTGGGCAGAGCCTCCGTGCTAATTGGGAGGAGCCTCACAGGATATAAACCCCGACATGGGGTCAGGTCGGGGAAGGTGACCCTGCGGGGTGATGAGTAGTGCAATTGTAGCATTGTGAGTAGAATAAATAAACTTAGTTGTTATCCTGCCTACCTGGTGTTCCAAAAAACAACATAACACTTACAAAACTCGTACATTTATATCAAGTCAAAAACGCTCCCACCATTAGCCCTTCCCCAACCCTTGACAAAGTCATTTGCCTCCTTCGGCATGTAAAATTATGTCCCTTGCCCTTAAAAGTCACCCAGAGTTTGGTCCGGGACAACACCCCATATCTAAATTTGCTTCGAAAGAGCGGCGTCTTGGCCCTGTTAAAGCCGCCCGCCGTTTGGCCAGGTCGGCCCCAATGTCCTGGTATATCCAGATCCACTGATCCTCCCAGCTACAGTCTCACAGTGACCTCGCCCACCTCAGATCCTCTCCTTGTACTGAAACTTGTGCGTCCGGACGATCACCGTTCGTGGCAGCTCCCCAGCTCTCAGTCTCTGTCGCAGAAACTAGTGGGCCCAATCCACCTTCGGGCCTTGTCAAAGATCCTCTCCATGACCAGCTTGGCGAACATCCTCGACATGTAGTCCGTGGCACTCGTTCTCTGCACCCCCTTCGGCAATCCTCCGATTCTTAGATTCTGCCGCCTGGACTGATTCTCCTGATTGTCCACCTTCACCTTCAACACCTTGCAGGTCTCTCCCAACATTGTCACCTCAGCCTCCAATGGCACGGTCCAGTCGCTGTGGTCAGACACCACCCTTTCCACCTCTTGGATCATCGCACCTTGTTACTCCAAACGCTTCTCCACCCGTTCCAAAGTCCGGCAAAGGGAGGCTACTGCTCCCTCAATCACCTTGGACAAGTTGTCTTGCATCTCTTGCCGATGATGCCTAAACTCCCCCTTGATAAATTCCATCAAATGCTTCACAGGCAGTGGGGTCAGCGATGATGACGCTCCACAGGCAGTGGGGTCAGCGATGATGACGCACCACAGGCTGTGGGGTCAGTGCTGATGACGCTCCACAGGCTGTGGGGTCGGCGATGACAATGCACCACAGGCAGTGGGGTAGACGATGATGATGCTCCACAGGCTGTGGGGTCAGCGATGACAATGCACCACAGGCAGTGGGGTAGACGATGATGATGCTCCACAGGCTGTGGGGTCAGCGATGATGACACTCCACAGGCAGTGGGGTCAGTGATGGTGACGCTCCACAGACAGTGGGGTCGGCGATGACAATGCACCACAGACAGTGGGGTAGACGATGATGACACGGTAGCATAGTGATTAGTGGTTAGCTTCACAGCTCCAGGCTCCCAGATTTGATTCCCGGCTTGAGTGACTGTGCAGAGTCTGCACTTTCTCCCTGCACCTGCGTAGGTTTCCTCCGGGTTCTCCGGTTTCCTCCCACAGTCCAAAGATGTGCGGGTTAGGTGGATTGGCCATGCTAAATTGCCCTTAGTGTCCAAAAACCTTAGGTGGGGTTACTGAGTTACGGGAATGGTGTAGAAGCGTGGTCTTAAGTAGGGTGCTCTTTACAGGAGCCGGTGCAGACTTGATGGGCCGAATGGCCTCCTTCTGCACTGTAAATTCTATGATTCTATGATTTTAACTCCGCCAAGCTTTCAGTTACTGTGCCAAATGGATCCTCCACCCCTTGAGCCAGGGCTTTACTCACCTTTTGCTGGGTGTTGTAACCCGCCGACATTCCACTTCGGAGAAGAAACCAACTCCCTCCATCTTTTGTGCAATTTTTAACCACAAAAGTGCCCATTAACCAAGTAGAAAGGGCCAAAACAAGACCTCCAAGCAGGAGCCACCGTGTGTCCGACCGATTAGCCTTCATGGCCGCCACCAGAAGTCACTGGACGTAGATGAGAGATTCTGCACTGCCCCTTTCTGTGCCAGCTGGGATCGGAATCATTTCTTGGAAAGAAATGGGCAGCAGCATTGAGTTGGCAAAATCTCAGCGGGAAACAGCAAGTATTGGTTGAGGGCGCTGCTGCCGACTGTCTGTATTTTTTAATTGCGGTTTCACAAGATTGCTACCATCCCAAAAGATATTCCTGTTTCACTGATCTGCATTCTCCACTCAATCAGCTTTGGTCTCTCACCTGATTGTGATGATGGAGTGAAGTATATCGTGCACCATGCTCGGGATTGTGGCTGAATACAATCCTGCAGCGCTCAAACCTGAGCTGCTAGATCTATCTTTTGTTTGCTCCACTTATCAGGGCAATAATTCCACTCTACAAGACGGAGGAAGCCTTGTAGGCGATGAATAGTGGCCCCCTGCCTCTTAGTCAGATTCGAGGTTCCACGGCCAAGGTAGGTGTGTTCAAAATGGGGCCAAACAGGTCGAGGATCAACCTGCAAATCTTACCAGCTCCCGCCAATGGCAGGCAGTACGAATGGATGAGATTCCTGGTCAAACATGCGATGAAAGAATGTTGGAGCCACCATCATCACGACCCATAGCTCTAGACTACAACATACATGTATGGAAACATGCATGTTGCCACAGTATCTCAGACTCCCTGAGTGAGCTGTAACACCACCAACAACAACACCTGATGGAGAGTGTCCACACTGTGAATAGGAAATCAACAACAGGTCGGTTAATATACCGATAGCTTAATATGACTGAGGAGATGGGTCTTGTTTCATTGTGTTGATTCTCTCACCACTTGGTGAAGGCCCAGTCTGGCTGGTCATTCTATCCAATAAGAAGTCTTACAACTAGGTTAAAGTCCAACAGGTTTGTTTCGAATCACTAGCTTTCGGAGCACCGTTCCTTCCTCAGGTGAATGAAGAGGTGAGTTCCACAAACACATATATAGACAAATTCAATGATGCAAGTTGATACTTTGAATGCAAATCTTTGCAAATAGAGGGATAATCCCAGGTTAAAGAGGTGTGAATTGTCTCAAGCCAGGACAGTTGGTAGGATTTTGCAAGCCCAGGCCAGATGGTGGGGGGTGAATGTAATGTGACATGAATCCAAGGTCCCCGGTTGAGGCCGTACTCATCTGTGCGGAACTTGGCTATAAGTTTCTACTCAACAATTCTGCGTTCTCGCACATCCTGAAAGCCGCCTTGGAGAACGCTTACCCGAAGATCAGGGGCTGAATGTCATTGACTGCTGAAGTGTTCCCCGACTAGAAGGGAACATTCCTGCCTGGCGATTGTCGCGCGATGTCTGTTCATCCATTGTCGCAGCATCTGCATGGTCTCGCCAATGTACCACGCCTCAGGGCATCCTTTCCTACAGAGTATGTCTAAACACTTTAAAGAAGCCATCCCCTATGGAAAAACCCTCCATATACACAGGATCTGCCCAGATGAGGAGGAACATAACAGACATCTACAGGCGCTGAAAGATGCCCTCGTAAGAACGGGATATGGCGCTCGACTTTTCGATCTACAGTTCCAAGGCCCCACAGCAAAAAAACGCGCTGACCTCCTCAGAAGACAAACACTGGACACAACCGACAGAGTACCCTTCGTCACCGAGTACTTCCCTGGAGCAGAGAAACTACGACATATTCTTCGCCTTCAACATGTCATCGATGAAGACAAACATCTTGCCAAGGCCATCGCCACACCCCCACTACTTGCTTTCAAACAATCGCCGCAACCTCAAACAAGCCATTGTTTGCAGCAAACTACCCAGCCTTCAGGAGATCAGTGACCATGACACCACACAACCCTGCCATGGCAATCTCTGCAAGACGTGCCAGATCATCGACCTTGGTACCACCATTACATGTGAGAATACCACCCACCAGGTGCGTGGTACATACTCGTGCGACTCGGCCAATGTTGTCTACCTCATACGCTGCATGAATCTATCTTTCCAGAGGATCAGGACGTACTGTACGCAGTTCTAATAATGAGGGGGGGGGGGGTCAAGCATACTGGCTGATAGATATGATTATGTGAAAATGTCCATATTACATTGATACTGACTAGTATATGGGGCTGGGTGCTCCGCCCCGCCACGCCACATCTCTGCCCCGACCCGCCGGTGGGATTCACTGTTATGCCGGCCGGTCAATGGGGTTTCCCATTGTGGGTTCCCACACCTTCGGGAAACCCCCGGGCACCGGCAAAACGGGGAATCACGCCGGCGGAGAATCAGGCCCATGGAATAGTTTGGTCAGTTGTCCCCATGTTTCTGTAAGGAAGACTTTGCTGGATTGACCTGGCTGTTACAGTACCAGGGACAATAAAGTTTGATCCGTCTAGTTTTATTTCTTCTTATTGAAGTTTCTAGAAGTTGTTTACAACAAAGTCACTTATTATTCAACTCTGAAAGGGGCAGCAGAGGCTAATCCATTCCTCACTCAAAATCCATGAATGCACAGAAACCAGGTGGATTCTCCTTCCTTAATCCAGGGGTGTCCAGGCTAACTCTTGCACCTTCACTGCCATTCCAGTGAGGTGAGCGAATGGACGCAGGTTCGCTATCAAACCTGGAACCTGCTGATCTTCACGGCTCAATTAAATGTCGCCCTTAGTAAGTAAACCAATGGAGAAGCTATTGGATGATTGATGGATGTTTCCCACCGCTTCAACGGATGAGAGTTCAACAAGGACACCAGTGGTTGGATATCCTTTCAAAACTGACAAAACCACACATGTTTCAATACCTCAGAGGTTCGATAGAAAAAGGCCGTAAGAAAAAATGGCAACACTTGAATGATGTTAAGGAACAGGTTCTGGTCAACGTTGAGCAAATCAAAATGTCCCATCAGTCTTGTTAACTTGGAAGCACTAGTTCTATCGCTATCACAGCATTGGAGTGTTTCCAACCCACATCTCAAAGTTATCTCTCAGGCTTTCTATCTTATGTGTTCAGATCAATATCAGAGCCCAGTATATTTGCAGATGTGTTTGTGACAGTAAACATCAACATCTCATTGATATAAATTGCTTGCAATCCACACAGAAATGGTGTGAGAACGTGGGGCATTTTGCAAATGAAAACGCTTTCCTATTCTTCTGATACAGTACACAATCTCGAAACCTTTACAGTCATTGTTCCCATGGTGACAGAGATCGCTTTCCATGACACATTTATGCTTATGTTCTGAACCATAAAGCTGCAGTAACTTTATTTATGACTACTAGTTTCGGGATGTTTAGTTCTTTCATCACATTCTTACTGACCTCCTTTCCTCCGCCATAATTTAGAACATAGAACATAGAACACTACAGCGCAGTACGGGCCCTTCGGCCCTCGATGTTGCGCCGACCTGTGAAACCATCTGAAGCCTATCTGACCTACACTATTCCATTTTCATCCATATGTCTATCCAGTGACCACTTAAATGCCCTTAAAGTTGGCGAGTCTACTACTGTTGCAGGCAGGGCGTTCCACACCCCTACTACTCTCTGAGTAAAGAAACTGCCTCTGACATCTGTCCTATATCTATCACCCCTCAATTTAAAGCTATGTCTCCTCATGTTGGTCATCACCATCCGAGGAAAATGACTCTCACTGTCCACCCTATCTAACCCTCTGACTATCTTATATGTCTCTATTAAGTCACCTCTCAACCTTCTCCTCTCTAACGAAAACAACCCCAATTCCCTGAGCCTTTCCTCGTAAGACCTTCCCTCCATACCAGGCAACATCCTAGTAAATCTCCTCTGAACCCTTTCCAAAGCTTCCACATCCTTCCTATAATGTGGTGACCAGAACTGCACGCAGTACTCCAGGTGCGGCCGCACCAGAGTTATGTACAGCTGCAGCATGACCTTGTGGTTCCGAAACTCAATCCCCCTGCTTATAATCTCTCCCCACGTTGTATCGAACATGGGGAATGGTTTTTATTTCCTAGCCCAGCGATCATGCACACCTCTAATTCCTGACTTCCTTTTCTTTCCAAAGTAATTGGTTCCTTTTTCTTGTGTTTGTCCTTGACTCTTTATAACTTTGGCTACATTTCTAAGGATATTTTATTGGCTGGGAAGTGTTTTGGGATGACCTGAGTTCAGCTTCCTGCCATTGGCATGTCTTTGCTTTCATCCAGGAGTCTCGAGAGCTAGTTTGGTTCATGGGGCAACCTTGTCAAAGCTTGGCTGATCTCACAGCCACTCCCTGAATGCCCATGCAGCATTCACGAAGGGTATGGTGCACGACCAGATGCATCGCCCATAGGCGCCTGATGACATTGGGTGGAAGGCCAGCGGCAGGCGAGAATGTTGGCGGGATTCCCACTGGGCGACGGGATGGGTGATCTTCCGCTTTTCAGCCATTAATTATGTATCCGCGAGCAGCTTGGTGAACTCATGATCCAACTCCACATGCCTTTCTACCCCACAGAACCCATTGCTGTTCCCCAAGCCCACCCTGACTCTGCCCTCTCCCAATATCTGAGCCACCTGTCTCGTCCACCTCCATGACCCATCCAATTCATCTCCCAGATTCTGACCATGGACATGCATCACATCGCACTCCACTCCCTCTGCCTGTGACTGTTCTCTCCTTTATTGTTAACCTGCATGGGACGTGGGCGTGACTGGCTGGGCCAGTATTTTTATTGCCCATCCCTAATTGCCCTTGAGAAGATGGTGATGAGCTGCCACCTTGAACCGTTGCAGTCCTTGTGATGTAGGTACACTCATAGTGCTGTAAGTCCAAGACCCACAAGGCTGTTAGGATGAGAGCTCCAGGATTCTGACCCAGCAGCGGTGACAAAAAGGCAGCACAGTTCCAAGTCATGCTTCGAGGTGAACGTGCAGGTTGTGGTGTTCCAATATATCCGCTGCCCTTGACCTTCAAGGTGATGAAGGGAGCCAACAGCTGAGGTAAGTTGCATTGTCCTGAATCATGTCAAGGTTTTGAGTGCTGTTGGAGCTGCAATCATCCAGGCAATTGGAGAATATTCCATCGCACTCTTGACTTGTGCCTTGTCGGTGTTGGACAGGCTTTACAGAGTCAGAAGCTGCAGGATTCCTAGCCTCTGACCAGCACTTGTAGCTACATTAATAATATATCCAGTACAGTTCAGTTTCCAGTCAATGGCAACCCCCAAGATGATGATAGTGGGGAATTCAGCGATGGTAATGCCATTGAATGCCGAGGTCAATGGTTAGATTCTCTTTGGTTGGAGTAATTGTCTGGCACTTGTGTGATGCAAATTTCTTTTTTTACTCATTCAGGGGATGTGGGTGTCGCTGGCTGGGCCTGCATTTATTGTCCATCCCTAAATTCCCTTGAATGGTTTGCTCGGCCATTTGACAGAGCATTTAAGAGTCAACTACATTGGTGTGGGGTCTGGAGTCACATGTCAGTCAGGCCAGGTAAGGATGGCAGATTTCCTTCCCTAAAGGATATTAGTGAACCAGATGGGTTTTCATGACAATCGACAATGGTTTTGTGGCTGTTATTCGACTTCTAATTCTGGATTTTTAGTTTTTTTAAACTTCTTTTTCCAATTAAGGGGCAATTTAGTGTGGCCAATCCACCTACACTGCACATCTTTGGGTTGTGGGGTGAGACCCACACAGACATGGGGAGAATGTGCAAACTCCATACAGACAGTGACCTGGGACCATGGTCGAATCTGGGTCCTCAGCGTGGTAAAGCAGCAGTGCTAACCACTGCGCCACCGTGATGCCCAATTCCAGAGTTTTATTGAATTAAAATTTCACCGTCTGCCTTGGCGGGATTCGAACCCGTGTCCCCAGAGCATTACCCTGGGTCTCTGGATTATTAGACCAATGACAATGCCACTAAGTTATCACCCAGTCTAATGTTACTTGCCACTTGGTCCAGTTCTTGCTGCAAATGGACACAGATTGCTTCATCATCTGAGGAGTCGCAAATGGTGCTGAACATTGTGCAGTCATCAGTGAACATCCCAACCTCTGACCTCATGATGGAAGGAAGGTCATTGATGAAGCGGCTGCAAACGGTTGGGCCTGGGACAGTAGCCTGAGAAACTCCTGCAGTGATGACCTGGGACTGAGAGGACTGACCTTCAGCAATGACAAACGTATTCCTCGGTGCTAGATATGACTCCAACTAGTGGAGAGATTGCCCCTTGATTCCCGTTGAACCCAGTTTTGCTGACTCCACTGCGTCTGATGCCACATTCAGTCAAATGCTGCCTTATGTCAAGGGCAGTCATTTTCACCTCACCTCTGGAGTTCATGTTTAGACCAAGGCTGCAATGAGGTCAGGAGTTGAACTAAATGTCAGTAAGCAGGTTATGGCTGAGTAAGTGCCACTTGATAGAACTGTTGATGATCCCTTTCATCACTTTACTGTTGATTGAGAGTAGATTGATGAGGTGGAAATTGGCCGGGTTGGATTTGTCTTGCTATTTATGGATAGGACATACTTGGGCAACTTTCCACATTGCTGGGTCGATGTCAGTGTTGTAGCTGTTCTGGAACAGGTTGGGTAAGGGCACAGCTAGTTCTGGAACACAAGAAGTCTTCAGTGCTATTGCCGCAATGTTGTCATGACCCCTAGCATTTTCAGTATCCAGTTCCTTGGGCTATTTATTGATATCATGTGGAGTTGGCTGAAGACTGGGGACCTCTGGAGGAGGCCGAGGTGCATCATCCACGCGGCACATCTGGCTGAAGATTGTTGCGAATGCCTCAGCCTTGTCTTTCGCACAGATGTGCTGGACACCTCCATCATTAAGGATGGAGATATTTGTGGAGCCTCCTCCTCCAGTGAGTTGTTTAATTGTCCACCACCATTCATGACTGGATGTGGCAGCACTGCACAGCGTAGATCTGGTCCATTATTTGTGGGATTTCTTAGCTCTGCCTATAGCGCGTTACTTACATTATTTGGTGTGCAAATAATCTTGTGTTGTAACTTCACCAGGTTGACACTAATTTTGAGGTGTGCCTTGCGCTCCTCCTGACATGCCCACCTGCGCGCTTTGTTGAACCAGTGTTGATGCCCGGTTCAATGATAATGGTAAAGTGGGACATATGCCAGGCCATGAGGTTACAGATTGGGCTTGTATATAATTCTACTGCTGCTGATGGCCGACGGAACCTCAGGGTTGCCCAATTTTGAACTGCTCGAAGTCCAATCCATCAGCACGGTAGTAATGCCACACAACACGATGTGGGGTATCCTCAGCGTGGAGATGGGAATCTATGACTCCACAAGGACCGTGTGGTGGTCACTCCTATCTATATTGCCGTGGGCAGATGCATCTGCAACAGGTAAATTGGTGAGGCCACGGCCAAGTGAGTTTTTCCGTCTTGATGCTTAACTCACCACCTGCCATGGACCTAGTTTAGCAGTTATGTCCTTTAACATAAAGAAACACTGAGTTATATCAAGCTGATACATGCAGCTCAGCAATTATGGAGCTACTGAGCCAACTTTGGTGATGGGCATTGAGCTTCCACAACCCAGAGTACATTCTGCACCCTTGTCACCCTCAGTGCTTTCTCCAAGGGACGTTCAACATTCAGGATTACTGATTCACCAGCCGAGGGGATACGTGGTAATCAGCAAGAGGTTTCCTTGCCCACGGTTGAGCTGATGCCATGAGACGTCATGGGGTCCGGAGACGTCCCAGGGCAAACCCCTCCCAACTGTATACGACAGTGCTGCCACCTCCGCTGGGCCTGTCCTGTCGATGGGATGGGATATACCCAGCAATGGTGATGGTGGAATCTGGGATATGGACAGGCGGTGATTGGGTCCTGCCTGAGCGGGATAATTTTCAGAGAGGCCAGGAGAAAGGACCCCTGTACACTCAGGGAAAGGGGCCTGCTCTCTCCCTCTCCCTCTCCCTCGTATCTCCTCCAGAAAAGCTGCTGTATTTCTGAAACTGCAGAGACCTGACTGCATCTACAGGGAAAACCATTCCAGACTGGAAACATAAATCTCGAACTGAAAGCCTTGAAGGAAGATGTTCTAGAAACAATCATCTGGAACCAAGACCCTTAGCTTTTTACTTTACTTTTGTTTAACACCCCTCTTCTCCCTTCTGTGTTTGTCTGCCTTGTGTGTGTATGTGTGTGTGTGGAGGGTGGGATGGGTTTAAGTGAAGGGGGTTAGGAATTGGATAATAGTTAACGTCTTGCATTTGCTGCAAATTTAATTATAGTTATTGTTATTAATAAACTCAATTATATTTCAATTTACAAACCTGGTGACTGTAATTATTGGGCAGCTAAGGGTCAAAGACTTTGTTGTTTTTCTAAGGATTATTTATTAATTTCAATTATGTTGTGACTCCGGGTCAAGTGGGGCTGGAATTGACTGCACATTAGCCCAGGGGTCATGACAATGGCACGTTTCCTTCCCTCAAGGCCATTAGTGAACCAGATGGATTTCTATGAAAACCAACAATGGTGTCATGGTCACTATTACCTGAGACTAGCTTTTTAATCCCAGATTTATTAACTGAATTTAAATTTCAGCAACTGGCATTGAACTCATGTCCCCAAAGGGCAGCACGGTAGCATTGTGGATAGCACAATGGCTTCACAGCTCCAGGGTCCCAGGTTCGATTCCGGCTTGGGTCACTGTCTGTGCGGAGTCTGCACATCCTCCCCGTGTGTGCGTGGGTTTCCTCCGGGTGCTCCGGTTTCCTCCCACAGTCCAAAGATGTGCAGGTTAGGTGGATTGGCCATGATAAATTGCCCTTAGTGTCCAAAATTGCCCTTAGTGTTGGGTGGGGTTACTGGGTTATTGGGATGGGGGGAGGTGTTGACCTTGGGTAGGGTGCTCTTTCCAAGAGCCGGTGCAGACTCGATGGGCCAAATGGCCTCCTTCTGCACTGTAAATTCTATGAAAGCATTTACCTGGACCTCCAGATTACTCATCCTGTGACATTACTACTACATCGCCACCTCTTATCCTATCACCAATACCCTGGCGTCCCTGGGGGGAGTTCTCAGCCACCCCCCCAGGACGCCAGCGTTGACACCACCAACCCAGCCCTCTAAGAAACTGCCCCCCCCCCCCTCCCCAACCTTCGCTGGGCACTCTCCCCACTCTTCCCCGTAAGCCTGTCCAGCCTTCATCCCACCCTATCCGCGGCTCCCAGCCTTCAACTGCCTCCTTTGCCCAGCCTTGGTACAGCATTTGCCCATGGCGAGCACAGGGAGAGAGGGAGAGGTAGGGCCATGAGAAGCAAAGAGAGGGGGTAGTTGCAGAGAGGAGAGACACAGCGAGTGAGCGAGTTGCAGAGAGGAGGAAGAAAGGGGCTTCAGTCACCAGGAACCCATCTGAAGGGCAAGGTCGGACCTGAAATGAGTTTGTTGGATTTGTATAGAGACAGCTGTGCCGGTGCCCAATTGAACCTGATATAATCCGGCTATATAATCGGGCCAACTCTTCAACAACAGAACACAGGTGCTCCAATTTACTGGCAAATAGGGCATCACGGACAGGATGGCTTCTTGGATAAGTTGGTGCATTGGCTGGAGTTAAGGTCTTGGGAAAGCAGGTGATTCCCAGTAAACTGCAAGACTTCCTGTCGTTAAAGTGCCAGGAGGTCGGCTCTCAGATGAGCTCAGGATGGCCAACCCTACCTTATTGTATAGGTCTGTCCTGGATGTGAGGTCGCTGTCTCGTGTCCCAGGTTGAATGCTGTTTGGACAATGTTTCTGCTGTAAATTGGTCTTTTAAATCAAGCACCTGCGTACTCCCTGCTCTCTTCCTGGTTGTGCTCTCATAGCCCTGACTGCACCACTCCCCCCCCCCCCCCCCCCCCAGCTGCCACAGTCCTGGCAGAGCCTCTCCCCATTTCAAAGTATAGCTACATATTACCTGTTCCGATGGTTTAGGTATAGTTTCCATAGCTACCTTTTCCTGGAACATGTCGCTAGTCTGTCACCAGGGGTTTATAGCTTGAGGGGCCCCCCACTCATGGCTGACCCGGCGTCTCTCCCGCTCTCAGCACCAGCCATTGGCATGTTGGAAACATTTTGCAGGTTGATGCTCAACATGTTGGCCGCGTTATGGACGCATCTGCCTTGGCCATCAGGTCCTGACGCGGTACTCAAACCTGGAGTGTCTGGCTCAGATGTAGAGACGCTAGCCACTGCACCACAAGACCTCAGCACCCTTCCTCCCCCCCCCCCCCCCCCCCCCCCACTGGCCATGTGACTTGCTTCAAATGATAACTTATTTTCCAAATATGACAGTGTGTATTAAGCTGAACAATGGGGTGAATGCTGGTTTATTCACAATCACAAAATGTCAGCCTACTGCAGTAAATAGTCACACAGAGTAAAGCCCCATTGGGACAACCAACATGCTGGTCCCTGTCCGGGCCCTTATACTGAGTTCATATGAGCCCCGGCTAAGTGGGCCTCTGCCCACTGGCGTGGAAACTCATATTCCACAAGTTCCACAGGAGATCAATCGGATTATCTCCGTGGGCCTCGAGGGGGGGACTATTAGAGTGCGCTGGGCCAGAAAACATCCTGGGCCAGAACACAGTGTGCTCTATCTTATCACACTCTGAGAGGTACGCACAGCCAAGGTCTCCATGTTTGGGTTGAGGACCCATCGCAATTCAATGAAATGTCAAGTGGAATTAAACTGAGATCAGATGAGGCCAGTGAGATCCATTTCGTATTCGTCTGACACCCACTGACTTTTGCTTGTCTACGGGGAACAGCAGAAAGATGAGTCAGCTGACATTTTATAGTCTTTTCTGTGTCTGTCCATCTTTGGGCAGCACGGTAGCACAAGTGGCTAGCACTGTGGCTTCACAGCGCCAGGGTCCCAGGTTCGATTCCCCGCTGGGACACTGTCTGTGCGGAGTCTGCACGTTCTCCCCGTGTCTGCGTGGGTTTCCTCCGGGTGCTCCGGTTTCCTCCCACAGTCCAAAGACGTGCAGGTTAGGTGGGTTGGCCATGCTAAATTGCCCTTAGTGTCCAAAAAGGTTAGCTGGGGTTATTGGGTTATGGGGATAGGGTGGAAGTGAGGGTTTAAGTGGGTCGGTGCAGCCTCAATGGGCCGAATGGCCTCCTTCTGCACCGTATGTTCTATGTTAATCTTAACAAAGAGATATGGTGTGAATTTTGCTAGTGATTGTCCATATTTTACTTTGCTAATTGCTTAGGTTTCAGGATTGGTTGGAGCTGCATGCTACCAAGTAACATGATATGCAACGGTCATCCTTAACAGCTTTTGGAGTTCATTTCTTGAAATATAATTTTAAAGTTTGCAATACTTCCATATTTCTACTGGGCATGACGCGAGGTTAAAATAAAGAATGTGACAAAAATCCAGGCCGTGTCATGAAGCCATGTCCCATTTCCTACTGAGTGAAAATCTACATAACTAATATGGTGACGTCAACGTGTAACCTCAAGTCATGTGGAAACCCATTCACAGTACACAAACATCCACTTGACGTCCCCAATTATAAAATAACCAATCATTTCATTATCTAGTTCAAAATGTATTTGAACTCTTTAACCAGTCATCTGTTTTCAGTCACGTGAGGTTTTAGTCAGTTTTGTTTCCACTTTCACTCGCTTTCTAATCATTTACTATTGTGCACTCTATCACTTACCACTGGTCATCTCTTTTTATATCCCTGATTGCAAACCTGGAGGTCATGTGGTGCAGTGGTGGTGTCCCCATTGCTGAGCTCTGGGTTCAAGTTCCAATACAAGATGTTATGGCCAAGGAAGGTGTGTTCAGAATGTGGCCGAGCAGGTTGATTATCAACCCGTGAATTCTTCCAATATGCCTGATGGCAGGCGTAAAGAGAGGGCGGGTCTCCTGGTCAGCCACACTGCAGAAGGCAACGGAAAACTAATGCAACACTTTGCCAATCATCAGCACGGGCCAGTCTAATGGAAGTCCATGGTGACCAGTGCCGTCACAGGAGATGGTACCTGAGGGAGGCACATTGCAAACATGCTTTCACATGATCAGGCATCTACCGATTTGACAGCAGATTAAGCAGGAGGCATTTGGTGTCATTTGGGGCTGGCATGGTAGCACTGTGGTTAGCACTGTTGCTTCACACCTCCAGGGTCCCTGGTTCGAAACCCGGCTTGGGTCACCGTCTGTGTGGAATCTGCTCGTTCTCCCCTTGTCTGCGTGGGTTTACTCCGGGTGCTCCGGTTTCCTCCCACAGTCCAAAGATGTGCAGGTTAGGTGGATTGGCCGTGCGAAATTGCCCTTGGTGTCCAAAAAAGGTCAGGTGGGGTTACTGGATTATGGGGATCGGGTGGAGGTATGGGCTTAAGTAGGACGCTCTTTCCAAGGGCCGGTACAGAAACAACGGGCTAAATGGCCTCCTTCTGCTCTGTAAATTCTATGATTCTTCAGAAAGGAATTTAATAATATATTCAGCCCGTTTACACTTTCATTTCAATGGCTATCGTTTTGTGACTTGTTTCATAGTTTATTATTATGTCTGAGTCAAAACGTTGTGCCTGGCTCCCCCCTGCACACCTAACATGTTAATCTTTCTACCTTTTGAAGAAGGGCAGGAGTGAATTCTTCCCGATGTCCTGGCCAATTTCTATTCCTCAAACGACATCGCTAACAATCAGATATACATCCATCATCGCGGTGCTGTTTGTGGGATCTTGCTGTGCACAAATCGACGGCCACGTTTCCTACGACAGCGATTGCCTTTCAAAATTACTTCACTGGCCCTTTAATGTTATGAAAGACACTGTAGAAATGCAAGTCTTTCTTCCTCTGAACAGTTCAACTCGGTGTTCGTCATAAAGCAGCAAAAGGGATTTTATCTGGATCGATAACCAGGGCCCAGTGAAGCACTGCATAGGGTCAACTCCGCCTCCACGTGCGCAAGGCTCAGCCTGACGCAACTAAAAGTGGTACATAGAGCCCACTTAGCAAGAACCCCAATGAGTAGGCTCTTCCCTGAGATGGAGGATAGATGTGAAAGGTGCCAAGGAGGCCCGGCCAACCACGCCCACATGTTCTGGTCTTGCCCCAGACTTGTAGGGTACTGGACAGCCTTCTTTGAAGCAATGTCCAAAGTGGTGGGGGTGAGGGTGGAGCCATGCCCGAAAGTGGCGGTCTTCGGGGTATCAGCCAGATCTATTCCTGGGGAGGAGGGGGGTCGCCCTTGCCTTTGCCTCCCTGATCGCTCGCCGTAGAATCCTGTTTGGTTGGCGGTTGGCAGCACCACCCAAAGCTGCAGACTGGCTGTCCGTCCTCTCAGAATCTTTCCAAATTGAGAAAATCAAATTCGCTTTCTGAGCGTCAGACGACGGCTTCCACAGAACGTGGGAGCCATTCACTCAATTGTTCCGGGACCTGTTTGTGGCCAATGAACAAGCAGAAGAATAGCCAGGTAGCCAAGAATCAGGGGAAAGTAGCCAAGGCGTGAGAGGGAGGGATAGACCGGCAAGGGGGGGAGCAGCAAACACAAGAGAAAAGAACGGCGAACCACAGGAGAAGGGTGGGGGGGAAGGGGAGGAGGGGTGGGGGAAGAGGGAAGAGGGAGGGGACAGGGAACAATAGAGGGGAGTCAGAGGGGGGGTGGGGAACGTAAGGGAATGATGGCCCGAAGGAGAGCACGGGAAACGATAACAAACTTGGCAAACACAGGAACAGAGAGTAAGGAAAGATGGGACGAACGGCCGAAGTGGAGGTGAACGCGAGACGACAACGGCAGCGAAAACCGTCCGGGAGAAGCAAGTAACAACACCAACACCAGATCCATTCCTGTATTGCCCTCTCTGCATTGGACATAACCAATGTAATTGTTTCTCCAGCACCCAAATGTATATGTTCCTCCCCAGTTTCCACCACCCCCAACAAACAGGTGCCTACTTATATGTTAAAAATAAGATTACTAACTGTACAGAGTTGCTGTTGTTGAGCTAGTGCACATTATCCTCCCAGTTTATTTTCTTTTATATATATATATATTTTATTCTGTGTACCTAACTGTAAATAAACTTTGTTCAAAAACCCAATAAAAAACATTTATAAAACAAAAGATAACTCGGGCCTCTATTTAACATCTGATCCACTGACAGCCCTCATGAGAATAAAGCACTCCCACCGTGCTGCATGAGGCTATCAGCCTCCATGGTTTGCTTAGGACCTGAAGTGGGCTTGAACTCACAACTGCCTGACGCAGAGGTTAGGGTGCATTCTTCTTCGGGCAAAGCCTGAGGACCTTGTTGGTGCTTTCACTGCTGTGACTTGCTTTGTGAAAAAATGTTCATTATGTTCCTACTGTTCTGACTGAGTGAGAGATTATTCCTCCTAACACCCTTTTAATTACATACGCTTGTTAATTTTCTTGCTGCCAAACGCAAGATTTCAGCCTGTACTGCGGTACGTGTCCACTCTATTTAATTTTAGCCGCATTCAAGGAAACAATGCAAATTTGTTCTGTTTAAGCCGCTGTTGTGTCGAAGGGACATGAGGGTTCAAAGTCCTACGGTGGTTTACCAATTAGCCTTGTGCGATGACTTTGGTCCCATTTAAGTCAATGTTGACACCATTCTGAACTGCACTGGCTTTAACTGACCCCTGTAAATCATTCACTCATTTATCAAATCCATATGTATTACCCAATTTATCATTATTAGGTCTGATGTGAACTGATGTTAAATCTTGGAATGTCATCCTGTTTTTGAAACGCAGCATAGGTATGAACCCAGGAAACCATGTCCTGATTAAACTCTCAAATAATTATATTGTCTAAGGAACATAGGGTTTTTTTAGGGGCCACCAATGGCCATTAGATCCAGAAGTCTGCCATTTCTGACTTTTCTTCTTGGCACTGTGTACCTCTCAATACCTTCTCGCTCCAGAAAGGAATTTAATTATACATTCAACTTGTTTATGCTTTTCTTTCAATGACCTTCATTGGTAACTGTGATAACTTACACAGCACTTACACACACCCCACATCCGATCTTCTTGTTCCACTGCACCACCAGCACCCACCAGCACAACGCCTTCGTGTCCAGTTGTGGCACCCACACATGCACCTACCATAGACCCCCCCCCCCCCCCCCCCCGACCCCCAATCCAGCAAGCGTGCACAAGAGAAGATAGCGCATAATAGGCAGAAAAGGGTGATGGCGGTGGGCAGAGAACCAGAGATCCGAGTCTTCAAAAATTATGAGGAACGAGCCCTGGAGATCTCAGAGTTAACTGAGTAGAGAGTGGTCACTGACAGCGAGGTCGGCCTGCGCCGCAGAGGCGAGGATCCACATTGCCCCTTCACCCAGATGAACTGTCTCAAGTGAGTTGTTCATATTAGACATAAATGATCCTTCCCTCTCACTGATGACATCTCCATTATCTCGCAGGATCTCCACCTGAAGGGGCTGGGCCATCCGAAGTCATTCCACACTCCCCTCCCCCACCTTCCAAGGGGCCACCTCAGAGGAAAGCTTCAAGGAGACCACCAGCGAGGCATCATAGCTATCACCTTCACCTTCCACCAGCACAGAGACACACACCTCGGTGACTGACATTAGTGGACAGGTATCTGGGCAGAATCTGGTGAGCTAATACACATAAGGTGGAGGCAGAATCATCCCAGGGGGACAGCAGTTGGATCCCGGGACTCATCTGAGTCCCAAGATGCCAAGCCTCTGGACAATGTTATCCCAGAGCTGATGCAGATGCTAAGATACAGCCGTGAGATTCAGGAGGGGATGTCATCGACATTCCAGCGGACTGGAGGAGTCCCAAAGGCTACGGGCACAGGAGATGATGCCGACAATGCGTGGCACCGAGGCCGTCATTGCTAGGGTGACGACTGCAGTGGAAAGCCTAGCAGTGTCTTGCGTGGTGGTATTAGTCTGTGCCAACCATGGCTGAGGGCCTCGATATCATGTCCCAGTCTCTGAGGGAAGTGTCCCAGATGCAGGTGGACATTGCCAGGGCAGTGCAGAGTGTGGCCCAGTTATGGAGGACCATCGCTGAGGACGCCAACACCTTGGTGCAGGCAAATGGGAGATACCAGGACTGGCAGAGCCAGATGCACAGCGGCCTCTGAGCTCACTCCAGTGGCTCCTCCATTCCATGGGGACCCCCAGGGCCATATGGACACTGTCAGGGAGGAGGAAGCGCTGGAGGCAATGCAGGGCCTGCCACCTCGAAGAAGATGGCGGTCTCCGGTTAATTCGAATCCCCCTCCTGACTCCGTGCATTTCAAGGGATGTGGGCAGAACAGGGTGGCACGGCGATGCCAGTGACACCGGTAAGTCAGCCGTGGCCCCAGAGTACGTCCACCAAGGGCATCAAAGGGCACAAGGCACAGAAAGCAGCAGATTGCCTCCACCTCTGATGCGCATCTTGGAGACACACCACGACGTAGCCGTGGACCACGTAAGATTAAGAAGATTGAGGATCACTGAGCGGGCCCTGAGGGCTGGGGGTTGGTTACTGTGTGTAGCTGTGGGCAGCACGATAGCACAATGGTTAGCACTGTTGCTTCACAGCTCCAGGGTCCCAGGGTCAATTCCGGCTTGGGTCACTGTCTGTGTGGAGACTGCACGTTCTCCCCGTGTCTGCGTGGGTTTCTTCCGGGTGCTCCGGTTTCCTCCCACAAGTCCCAAAGGACGTGCTGTTCGGTAATTTCGCCATTCTGAATTCTCCCTCTGTGTACCCAAACAGGTGCCGAATGTGGCGACTAGGGGATTTTCACAGTAACTTCATTGCAGTGTTAATGTAAGTCTACTTGTGACATTAAAGATGACTTTACTTTAGCCAGGAGAAATGGAAATGTCCAATGTTCACTAGTCAAACATGTTAAACCTGATACAAGTGAAGCCTCCTTCTGTTTCCGCACCCCCCCCCCCCCCCCCCCCCCCCCCCCGCCTTCGGGCACACTGATCCAAAATAAATCACCCCCAACACAGGCCCATTACCCTGGCGTAATGTTACAACGACTCTTGGAGGTTGGAACAGGACAGTCGGGCGAAGAGTTGGGCCAAGGGGGTGGGGAGGTTTGTGAGTAGGGGTCCAGGAACCGGAGGACGGAGAGGAATGGGGGGAAGGAGGGAAATGGGGGAAGGAGGGGAATGGGGAAAGGAAGGGAATGGAGGTGAAGGAAGGGAACGGAGGGGGGGAGGAGGGGAACAGGGGGAAGGAGGGCAATGGAGATGAAGGAGGGGAACAGGGGGGAGGAGGGAAACAGGGGGAAGGAGGGGAATGGGGTGAAGGAGGGGAACAGGGGGAAGGCGTTGAACAGGGGGAAAGAGGGGAATGGGAGGAGGGGGGAGCTGATGGACATCGCCTTGTCCTATGAGAGGCGGGTGGGGTTGAGGGCCTCCCTGGTCCTCCGGGCATGCATGACCATCGACGCCGCTCCTCCATGGGCTCACCACCACCCCCTCTGGCCCCTCCTCATCTTCTTCAGATGAGGCTGCATGTCCCTCCTCCTCGAGCAAGATGCCCCGCTGCTGTGCTAGGTTGTGGAGGGCACAGCAGAACACCACAAAGCGGGAGACCCTCTTGGGTCCAGAGAAGTCCAGGCATCGGAACCTCATTTTGATAGGTCTCATGCACCAATGACTTACAGCACGAGGGGGCAGCATGGGATTCGTCATATCAGGTCTTCACCTCAGTCTCTGGCCTCCACACTGGCATCATCAGCCATGATCTAAGCGAGTACCCTTTATCCTCCAATAGCCAACCCATCATCCTTGGGTGTTCCTTGAAGACTTCAGGGATCTCCAAGTGTCCCAGGGTGTAGCTGTCATGCACACTTCCTGAGAGGCGTGCACACACGCCCATGATCCGGAGGTGGTGGTCGCGCACGAGTTGAACATTCAGGGAGTGGAATCCCTTACTGTTAAAGAAGGGCACTCCCTGATGCCCCAGTGCGCGCAAGGTGACATGCGTGCCGTCAACTACCTCCTGGACCTGAGGCGTCACAGTGATGGCGGAGAATCCTGCAGCCCGGCCATCTTGGTGGACTTGGTCCAGCACAAAGTTGATGGAATCAGCTGCCCAGGCACACAGGGCATCTGTGACCTCATGGATGCACTTGTGGGCTGTAGCTTGTGAAATGCTGCACAAGACCCCGCTCGAGCCCTGGATTGAACCGGTTGTGTAGAGTTCAGGGCTGCGGTGAACCTTATCAGTCACCGGGAGCGGGCGTCCTCCTCCTCCACGGGGTGCCAAGTCCAGAAACTGACAATCAGTTCGCGCTTCCACCCTGGGACCCTCAAATGCCCAAGCCTCCCCCGCCTGACGTGTCCTGCCTTCTCTCGGAGAGCCATCCACCGAGCCAGTTGTGCTGGTCCCTAGACCTCAGACCCCTGCTCAGGTGCCCTTCCCTGATCCACACACCCACCCTTTCGTCGTGAGGTTATCCCCAGTGCTGAAGCCCAGCTCTTGAGTGTTTGCTTGTTGGCTGCTGCCTCTATGGTGCTGATGCTTCTAGAGGTCAGGCACAATCTTTCAGACTTCAAAGTTTAATTGAAATGCAATGCAATAATCATCATCTGAGAGATGGCACGTGTACCCACGTGAAACCACTTTAGAATTTTTTTTAATAAACGGTCAACGGTAACAAAGATTTGAAAATCAACCGTGTAATATTCCACACATCACACTAACCATTAACAACAAGCAAACATCACCATTACATATTGGTAACAACACAAAGCTATATCAACTCATTTTCACCAAAAAAAACAAACACATGGTATCACCCTCACAGGTTCCACAACAGAAATGGAGGATAAGCATGAGAATGTGTTATCATGTCCAGAACTTTGCCGTAGAAATGATCTGTCCGTCATATGTTCCTTGTTCCGCGTATCGGTGCCATTCTCCATCCAGGAGCCACAACTGTGCAGGGCCCTCCCACACGGCCCAATCCCACCGGAACCACATCCTGCAATCCACATATTCCACTGGCGCTCAAGCTGCAGTTGAACATCCTTGACTACCAGCATGCTCAACCCGCGGTGACGCGCCAGTTACATGCAGCACTCACCGCACCAGCAATCTGCGAAAGCATTTCTTCAATGCCGTCACTTGTTGGTCCATTTGGGTCAATGTCACACATCAGGTCCCGCAGCGTCTTCTTGTTTCAAACCGGGTTGCCTTCTGGACTCATACATCCCCCTGAGCCCAGTATTCCAGCTCCTTCTTTCCAGCTACAGAAAAGGAAGGAAACATCAACAGCAGCCTCCAGGCATTTGCAACCACCAGCAGGAGCAAGCAGCAAACACAACCTGCCGCTGTGAAGTGCTCTCACAACTAACAAGGCCAGTTCCTTATTAGCGAAGTTGGAGGCTGCTCACAGTCAAAGGAAGTTAAAGTGACCGTCAGCATATAACTCAGAACAGGGCTCTGTCCTGGAAGTGTTTGGTAGGACAGTCAGGCAGCAGCTGCTATGGTTTGCTATGGTTATCCACAATATTTAAAGATGGCTTGAAGGCCTCACAGACGAAAACCTCTCAAACACCCCCCCCCCCTCCAAACCCCTCTGGCCCAGGGGAAACCCCCAATCTGGAGCACTTCAGCCCTCCCAAAGCCAAGCCCAACCCTCCCCACCCCCCAGCACTAGGGCAGCAGCTCCAGTGCGTTCAACTGCTTGCCCAAGAATGGAAATGGCTGCTCATCCCCTCAGCAGTCATTGCGCTAGATTAACATTTTTAAAAAGGAGTGCTAAGTGACGCCTATGTGATTTCCCGCTGAGGAGCTGGTTAATTCCAGGGAAGCCGCTGAATTCGACTTCAATCTCGCTCATGAAATCAATGCAAATTGGGGTTAATGACATGCTCGCCATATTTGGGCATGATCCGGAACTTGCCACCGGGAGCTGGCCGATTAGTGAGCACACTGATTTGTTTTTGCCTTTCCTCCTATTTAACCGGCGCACCCAGATCTGTGCCAGGCGTAATGCGGTGGTTAAATCGTGCCCGGAATGTCAGAACCATTTGCGGGACAGGCAAAGTGGCCATAGTTGCATCGGAGATGAAGGGATAAAATATTGATCTCCTAGGGTTGGTAGAGATAAGATGGCTCCAGTCTGGACAGGTAAAGCTTTCTACTGGGGAACTGGTTGTGTAATCTGGGCATGACTGACACAAATTACCTCATATGGAGGATATAGGATTCATGCTGTCCAGTGAAATGCAGAAAACACTTATCACTTATCATTTGGGAAACAAACAGTTCCAGAATAATATCAACAACCATCAGAGCAAAGCATCATAGGATAGAATTATGTGTCATCGTGTGTTATGTTCCCACAAACAATGGCTGCCACAGTTGACAGGAAACAGCAGTCCACAGAAAGAAATTATAATCTGGATGGGGGACATGGCCAGGTAATGTAAACACAGGATATGAGCTAGTTATTGGAAAACAAGGTTTAAGAGATATGAACAACAGAGAGAGGTTTGCAGATTTGTGTGCAGAACCTTGGCCTGGTTAGAGGAGGGACCATTTTCCCTGCACAGGAATGTCCACAGAACCACATGGCTATCTCTGAATCACACAACAGAGAACCAAGTAGACTTTGCGGATGATTTGACTCTGTTATCATACAACCACATTCAACTGCAAGATAAAACCAGTCATTTGACGCCATTATCAGCCAAAGGTAGCCTTAATATAAGTGTAGAGAAAACAAAGATAATGCAATTAAACACCAGGAATCACAACTCCGTTAAGATAAGGAACACCGAGCTGGATGAAGTGAGTCCTTTACCTATCTGGGTAGTGTCATAAGTACTGCTGGTGGGACAGGCGAGGATGTAAAGATCAGAATTGGGAAGGACATAACAGCATTACGGATTAGCACAGAGGGGCTGGTTTAGCTGCTGGCTTTGAAAGCAGACCAAGGCAGGCCAGCAGCACGGTTCAATTCCCGTAACAGCCTCCCCGAAGGAGTGCTAAGTGACGCCTGTGTGATTTCACGCTGAGGAGCTAGTTAATTCCAGGGATGCCGGAATGTGGCGACTAGGGGCTTTTCACAGTAACTTCATTTGAAGCCTACTTCTGACAATAAGCGATTTTTCATTTTTTTCATTCATCACTCTCTCCAACATCTGGAAATTAAGAGAGATTTCCAAGGCCACAAAGCTAAATATCTTCAGCTCCATCTTGGGCAGCATGTTAGTGCAGTGGTTAGCACTGCTGCCTCACGGCGCTGAGGACCCGGGTTTGATCCTGGCCCCAGGTCACTGTCCGCTTGGTGTTTGCTCATTCTCCCCGTGTCTGCGTGGGTCTCACCCCCACAACCCAAAGATGTGCAGCGTGGGTGGATTGGCCTGGCTACATTGCCCCTTAATTGGGAAAAAAACTCTCCAACGTAAGGTCCCCCCGACCCAGTTAACAATTTGGTCAGGTCAACCATTCCTAACTGAGAACTTCAACACAGGCAACCGCAACATTTACTCTTCCCACAGAAACATAGAAGTTACAGCATTAAGGAATCCATTCAGCCCACTCTGCCTAGAGCTATGTAGAAAGAGAAGGAGTTGCAACAAACTGGATAGCTGCTTTTTTAAAAATTCATTCTCGGGTGTGGGCATTGCTGGCTGGACCAACATTTATTGCCCACCCCTTTTTTTTAAATTTAGAGTACCCAGTTAGTTTTGTTGAATTAAGGGACAATTTAGCACAGCCAATCCACCTAACCTGCACATCTTTGGAGTGTGGGAGGAAACCTGAGCACCCGGAGGAAACCCACGCAGACACGGGGAGAAAGTGCAAACTCCACATAGACAGTCACCCGAGGCCGGAATTGAAGCCAGGACCCTTGAGCTGCCGGCAGCAGTGCTAATCACTGTGCCACCATGCTGTCCAGGATGGTGAGGGTGGGGGAAAGGGCGGGGTTTTTCATGGCGGTGGGGGTCCTCTTCCACCGGGCCACCTTTGACTGCAACTGAATGGAGGCAGGAGGCCTTATAAGCCTGCCTGGAGCACTGCTCTACCCCACCTCCCCAACCCCCGGCTTTGTAGAGTTGGGCCAGTTTCTCCATGGCTCAGGGTCTATGAATCTCAAAGGATTCATGAGCCATGGTCTGGATTCACGAACGTTTTTGCAAAGTAAATTCAAAAGGCACTCCAACTACTTCCAGTATCCCTTCATACCCTCCATGTCATGTCATGCACCCAGCCACTCCCCATAACCCATCATAATCTCCCTGCAAACCCAGCTCAGTGGGCTAGACAGCTGGTTTGTAATGCAGAACAAGGCCAGCAGTGCAGGTTCAATTCCCGTACCAGCCTCTCTGAACAGGCGCCGGAATGTGGTGACCAGGGGCTTTTCACAGGAACTTCATATTTGCGACAATAAAAGATTATTATTATTAACTCATACGCTCCGACCACTCCCTGTGGCCCCTCATACCTTCCATGGCCCCTTCCATGGCCATGTGCCCAGTATGAACTATTGAGCCATATAATAACAGTGGCAAGTATGAAACTGCTGAGAAAATAAATCAGAAATGGTTGTTGAGATAAAAACCTTCTCCTGCAATACTGTAGAGTTGACAATCAGACAGAGCATTAAAGTATCAATAATAGAAACTTCAAACGCTTCACACCTCTTAAACCCGCCCAAGAGATCACAGAAAGAATTTACTATAACCACTCAATCAGGCAAAGTCAACAATTCACTTCAATTGTCAAAACAGAATCCCTGACTTCCGGTTGCGGCTATGACCAGCTAAGTCGCACATTTGGCAGCTCCTGCGACAAAGGTGTTTAAGGGCCGATTGGAGGGCCCCGACGGTACTGTAAAGACGAATCCCGGTGGGGGAAGGCTCCCTGAGGAGAGTGAGACCAACTTTATGGTCGGTACTCGGAGTGGGGCGACAAAAAAAGCGGCAGCAGCTCCCCGAAAAAAGCGGGGGAAGAGGACCAAAATGGCGGCCGGTGGCGCACTAGAAGATTGGAGAAAATGGGCGGAGGAGCAGCAGGCCGCTCTCCTCCGGTGTTTTACGGAGCTGAAAGTGGAACTCTTAGAGTCTATGAACGCGACGACCACAAGGCTGATGGGGGCCCAGGCGACCCAAGAGGCGTCGATAAGAGAGCTGCAGCAGGAGATGACTGCAAGGGAGGAGGAGGCCACGGTCCTCGTGGGAAAGGTGGAGGTGCACAAGGCACTCCACCTGAAATGGCAGAGCCGCTTTGAGGAGCTGGACACTCGAATGAGGCGGAAGAACTTGAGGATCCTGGGCCTAGCAGAAGGCCTGGAGGGGCCTGATCTCCCGAAATATGTAGCGGAGATGCTGAGCTCCCTGATGGGAGAGGGGGCCGGTCCATCGCCTCTGGAGCTGGAAGAAGCATATCGGGTCATGGCTAGGCGGCCTAGGGCGAACGAGCCCCCGAGGGCGGTGCTGGTGCGATTCCAGCGTTTCTGTGATCGGGAGAAAGTGCTGAGGTGGGCCAAGAGGGAGAAAAGCAGCAAATGGGAGAATTCGACAGTGCGGATATATCAGGACTGGAGTGCGGAGGTGGCAAAGCGGCGGGCCCGGTTTAACCGGACGAAGGCGGTGCTGCACGCAAAGAGGATCAAGTTCGGAATGCTGCAGCCAGCGCGCTTGTGGGTCACCTACAAGGACCAGCACCATTACTTTGAGACCCCAGAGGAGGCATGGACTTTTGTTCGGGAGGAAAAGCTGGACCTGACCTAGAACTTGGGAACGCCGGCGGTCGAGGCCGCCCGAGTACCCTTGACTGATCAAGTGGCCCATGTCTTTCTTAGGCCAGGTCGGAACTTGGTTAAAGTTGATGGATCGTTTGGTTTCTTTGAAACTTGTGTTATGGGGGGTTTCTTTGTTCCTTTTTGTGTGTCTCTTCCCGTTGCCAACTTCCCTTAATTATTGTTGTTGTAGGGGGGGCTTTTTTACTGTTTTTTGATCTGTTCTTTAAGGGTTATGGTTACTGTTCTGTTCGATGGAGGGTGATGGTTAAATACGTTATTATTGGGTAGTTATTTAGTTATGCAGGCATAGTTATGTATTTATGTATTTATTTGAGATTTGTTATTTATATTGTTATATTGTTAAGTTGGGGAGGCGGGACGGGGGGGGTGCAAGTTGGTTATGCGGGTTTTCTTTTTCTCTTTTTCTTCCTCTCGTTTTAAGGGGGCTTTTTTATGGGCTTGGATGGGGACGGGGGTGGAATTGAAGATGGCGGGGGTAGGGTGTGGCCGGGCGAAAGCGCGGGCTTTCCCCTGTTTCCCGCGCGCGGGACGGAGGAAGGGGGAGGAGAGAAGAGTGGGGTGTGGCCAGCAATGGCGGCTTTTCCCGCGCTGAAGCGGGGTCAGAGAGGGATGGCAAGGGGGGGGGGAGGCCCCTCCCCCCCCACATCGGGAGGAGTCGGAGTGTGGCAGGGGCAGCTGGGTCAGCGAAAATCAGCTGACTCTCGGGAGTACGATGGTGGATACACCGCGGCTAGGAGGGGTCCTAGCCAGGGGGGGGGGGGGGGGAAGGGGGGTTAGGGGGGGATACCGGGTTGCTGCTGGAAAGGCCGAGGACGGGAAGGGAAGAACGGGAGGAGAGAGGGGGGGGGGGCCATCGCCATGGGGAACGGGTCAGAAGGGGAGGGTCGACCCGGGGCGAACAGGGGACTGGACATGGCTAATAGACAGGGGAAAGGGACAGGTCGCTCCGCGACCCGGTTGATTACTTGGAACGTGAGGGGGCTGAATGGGCCGGTCAAGAGAGCAAGGGTTTTTTCACACCTAAAGGGACTGCAGGCGGATGTGGCAATGTTGCAGGAGACTCACTTGAGAGTAGTAGACCAGGTACGCCTGAGAAGGGGGTGGGTGGGACAGGTGTTCCACTCAGGCTTGGACGCAAAGAACCGGGGGGTGGCGATTTTGGTGGGAAAGAGGGTGTCGTTCGTGGCGGCGCAGGTGGTAGCAGATAAGGAGGGTAGGTACGTGATGGTGAAGGGTAGGCTGCAGGGAGAGAATGTGGTGCTGGTGAATGTGTATGCCCCGAATTGGGATGACGCGGGTTTTATGAGGCGCCTGTTGGGCCTCATTCCGGGTCTGGAGGCAGGGGGCCTGATCATGGGGGGGGACTTCAATACAGTGCTCGACCCTGGGCTGGACAGATCGAGTTCCAGGACGAATAGGAGGCCGGCAGCGGCAGAGGTGCTAAGGGGGTTCATGGAGCAGATGGGGGGGGGTAGACCCTTGGAGATTTGGCAGGCCAAGGGCGAGGGAGTATTCTTTTTTCTCCCACGTCCACAGGGTGTACTCCAGAATAGACTTTTTGTACTGAGCAGGGGGCTGATTTCGAGAGTGCAGGACACGGAGTACTCGGCCATTGCGATTTCGGACCATGCACCACACTGGGTAGAGGTAGAACTGGGGGAAGCACGGGACCAGCGCCCGTTGTGGCGCCTGGATGTGGGGCTGCTGGCGGACGATGAGGTGTGCGGAAGGGTCCGGAAGGGCATTGATAGATATCTGGGCACGAACGACACGGGCGAGGTGAAGGTGGGGGTAGTCTGGGAGGCCCTGAAAGCAGTGATCAGAGGAGAGCTGATCTCCATAAGGGCACACAGAGAAAGGAAGGAGAGGCAGGAGAGGGAGAGACTGGTGGGGGAACTTATAGAAGTGGACAGGAGATATGCGGAGACACCAGAGGAGGGGCTGTTGAGGGAGCGGCGCAGTTTACAGGCCCAGTTTGACCTACTGACCACTAGGAAGGCGGAGACGCAATGGAGAAGGGCACAGGGCGCGGTCTATGAGTACGGGGAAAAGGCGAGCAGGATGCTAGCACACCAGCTGCGCAAGCGAGATGCAGCCAGAGAGATTGGGGGAGTGAGAGAGAAGGGAGGGAACGTAGTGCAGAAGGGGCAAGAGGTGAACGGGGTCTTCAGGGATTTCTACAGGGAATTGTACCGGTCTGAGCCGCCCAGGAGGAGGGGGGGAATGGAGAACTTCCTCGATAGATTGAGGTTCCCAAAGGTCCAGGAGGAACGGGTGGAGGGGCTGGGGGCGCCGATAGAGCTGCAGGAGCTAGTTAAAGGGATAGGCCAGATGCAGGCGGGGAAGGCGCCGGGGCCGGATGGGTTCCCGGTGGAATTTTATAAGAAGTATGTGGACTTGGTGGGTCCAGTGCTGGTGCGAGCCTTCAATGAGGCGCGAGAGGGGGGGGTTCTGCCCCCGACAATGTCACAGGCCCTGATCTCCTTGATCCTGAAGCGGGACAAAGACCCTGTACAGTGCGGGTCCTACAGGCCTATCTCCCTCTTGAATGTAGATGCCAAACTGTTGGCAAAGGTCCTGGCAACCAGAATAGAGGATTGTGTGCCAGGGGTAATCCATGAGGACCAGACGGGGTTCGTAAAGGGACGACAACTTAACACAAATGTCCGGAGACTGTTGAATGTGATTATGATGCCAGCAGTGGAGGGGGAGGCTGAGATAGTGGTAGCACTGGATGCGGAGAAGGCATTCGATAGGGTGGAGTGGGAATACCTGTGGGAGACGCTGGAACGGTTTGGGTTTGGGGAGGGATTTATCAAGTGGGTGAAGCTGCTGTATTCGGCCCCGATGGCGAGTGTGGTTACAAACGGGAGGAGGTCAGAGTATTTTGGGCTCCATCGAGGTACCAGGCAGGGATGCCCCCTATCCCCCTTACTATTTGCATTAGCGATCGAACCGTTGGCGATGGCACTGAGGGGTTCAGGGGGGTGGAGAGGACTGACAAGGGGAGGGGAGGAACATCGGGTATCACTCTATGCGGATGATTTGTTATTATATGTGGCGGACCCGGAAGGGGGAATGCCGGAGGTAATGGAAATACTAGCGGAGTTTGGGGACTTTTCGGGATATAAATTAAATGTGGGTAAAAGTGAGGTCTTTGTGATACACCCGGGAGATCAGGGGGAGGGAATTGGGCGGCTCCCCTTTAGGAGAGCAGTAAAGAGCTTCAGGTACTTGGGGGTGCAGGTGGCAAGGAACTGGGGGACCCTCCACAAGCTGAACTTTTCAAGGCTGGTGGAGCAGATGGAGGAGGAGTTCAAGAGGTGGGACATGGTACCGTTGTTGCTAGCAGGGAGGGTGCAGTCAGTCAAAATGACGGTCCTCCCGAGGTTCTTGTTTCTGTTTCAGTGCTTGCCCATCTTTCTCCCCAGGGCCTTCTTCAAGAAGGTAACTAGCAGCATTATGGGCTATGTGTGGGCACATGGCACCCCTAGAGTGAGAAGGATTTTCTTGGAACGGAGTAGGGACAGGGGAGGATTAGCGCTACCCAATCTTTCCGGATACTACTGGGCGGCGAACGCATCGATGGTGCGCAAGTGGGTGATGGGGGGGAGGGGGCAGCTTGGAAACGTATGGAGAGGGCGTCCTGCGGCAATACAAGCCTGGGGGCGCTAGTAACGGCACCATGGCCGCTCCCCCCCACAAGGTATACCACGAGTCCGGTAGTGGCGGCCACCCTGAAAATCTGGGGGCAGTGGAGGCGACACAGGGGGGAAGTGGGGGGTCTGATGGCGGCGCCACTGAGAGGGAACCACAGATTTGTCCCGGGGAACACTGGCGGGGGATTCCAGAGCTGGCACAGGGCGGGCATCAGGCAACTGAGGGACATGTTCATAGAGGGGAGGTTTGCGAGCCTGGGAGAGCTGGAGGAGAAATTTGAGCTCCCCCCGGGGAACACGTTTAGATACCTGCAGGTGAAGGCATTTGCCAGACGACAGGTGGAAGGATTTCCCTTGCTTCCCGATAGAGGGGTGAGTGATAGGGTGCTGTCAGGGGTCTGGGTCGGAGAAGGGAAGGTCTCGGACATCTACAAAATAATGCAGGAGGTGGAGGAGGTATCGATAGAGGAGCTGAAAGACAAGTGGGAAGCGGAGCTGGGAGAGCAGATAGAAGATGGGACATGGGCGGATGCCTTAGAGAGGGTCAATTCGTCGTCGTCGTGCGCAAGGTTGGGCCTCATCCAATTTAAGGTGCTGCACAGAGCCCATATGACGGGGACTAGGATGAGTCGGTTCTTCGGGGGTGAGGACAGGTGTGTTAGGTGTTCGGGAAGCCCTGCGAACCATGTACATATGTTCTGGATGTGCCCGGCACTGGAAGAGTTCTGGGAGGGGGTGGCGGGGACGGTATCGAGAGTGGTGGGAACCAGGGTCAAACCAGGGTGGGGGCTAGCGATTTTTGGGGTTGGGGTGGAGCCAGGAGTACAGGAGGCAGGGGAGGCCGGAATATTGGCCTTTGCGTCCTTGGTAGCTCGGAGAAGGATCTTGATTCAGTGGAGGGACACAAGGCCACCAAGTGTTAACACCTGGTTAAACGACATGGCAAGCTTCATCCAATTGGAAAGAATCAAATTCGCCCTGAGAGGGTCGGTACAGGGGTTCTTCCGGCGGTGGCAGCCCTTCCTTGACTTTCTGGATCAGAGATAGGAACTGGAGGCCGAAACAGCAGTAACCCGGGGAGAAAGGGGGGGGGGGGAGGGGGGGGGGGGGGGGATAGCAATGAAGGGAGCACGTCAGCGGGGGGTCGCGGGCAATGACTGCCCGAGGCCATCGGCAGAGAGGGAAAAACGGTTTGGTTGCTAGACTGGTAGCGCGGGGGGGGGGGGGACGGTGGGGGGGTGCGCGCGGGGGAGGGCGTGGGGAGGATTTTCCAGGGGGGATTTGTTGTGTTATAATTTAAAATGTAGTAGGGGTAAATGTTTGTATCGAAAAATTTCAATAAAAATTATTTAAAAAAAAAAAAACAGAATCCCTGACGAGGTCATGCTTTTATTGGTCTAGGCTCTTGGCCAATCAGGTGAAAGCCCGTCTTTTGTTCTTTTATCCGAGGCAGGTCTGCTGGGCTGAGAAGTTTTCTGAATCGAGCTGCCTGCCTCCATAGCAAAAATCCGCCCTTCTGTCTCTTCGTAAAGCCCAGGAAGCCAAAAGCTTTATTAATGCTTGTTCTCTCCAGCTTCAACAAACAGTCATCCAGACTCTCTCCACAGATGCTGGCGGACCTGCTGAGGCTGTCCAGCATTTTCTGGTTTTGTTTCAGATTCCAGCGTCCGCCGTAATTTGCTTTTATCTTTTTGCTTTCTGATCTGCTTTGTTAACCTGCCCAGCCACCTTCAAAGTTGCATGGACAAACAGTCCCCAGGTCTCCCTGTTCTTGCCTTCCCTTTGGATTGTACCAGTTAGCGGACAAAATATTCCTTGCCAAATATATCACCTGGCATTTTCCTGCACTGAATTTCATCTGCCATGTTTGCCCATTCTACCAGCCTATCTACGTCATCTTGAAATCTATTACTATTTTCCTCACGGTTTACAACACTGCCATTTTTTGTGTCATCAACAAATATTAAAATTGTGCCCTGTGTCCTCAAATTGAAGTCACTAATATAAATCAAAAACAGCCGTGGTCCTGACACTGAACTTTGGGATATAATTGAATCACGACAGTGCAGGAGGCCATTTGGCCCATTGAGTCTGCACCGGCCCTCCAAAATGGCACCCCACCCAGTCCCATTCCCCCGCCCCATCCTCACAACCCCGTAACCTTGGATACAGGTGTTGATCCTTGGATGCCACTGTGTACCCTCCAGTTCAATAAACAGTCTTTCACCACAACTCTTGTCTCTTACCCTTTCATCACTTGTAGCCATCCTATTAATGTTCCTTCTAGGAGCTTGAATATCACTAACAAGCCTATTATATGACACTGTAATGTAGCCATGCTGGCCACGCAAAATGGACACTGAGCCAAACTAAAATGGAAGACAGAAGGAAAAGCCTGTTTAGTGAGAACAGACAGCCTGCTCTCAACTAATTAGCATTTTGCAAGCAGCAAACCAGTTTTCTGGCCAGGTGCAAGATCTCCAAGCCAAAGGTGTTAATGGCAAAGCGCTTAACATTCTGATGAGGCAGCCCAGATCCAGGCACAAACAATGGCAACATTTCCATCTCAATGTAACACTTAATTGGTGGAGCAGACAGGATGGCACCAGAGTAAAGAATATCGAAACCACCCCCCAACATCGAGGGAAGCCCCCGCATTGGAGGGTTTCGAAGGTAACCGTTTGGAAACGCTCCAATCGGTACCGAAAGGTAGAGCCCGCCTAGAAGGGGGCAAGGACATTAGAGAGGGGTATAAAAGCAAATTCCCCACACAGAGCCCGGTCTGTTAAACTCGTGCTCCGGCTCTGACTGACATCTTGCATCCTGACTCCAGCCGTTGAGCACCAGCCGCCGAAACCGTAAGTTCAACGCTCGCTACGCGATCCAAGCCCACTAGACCCCCAAGTACCAGAACGCTTGCTGAAGGCTGCAGTACAAGACCAGGACGAAGGCCTCGTTCTCTGACCTTGCCTGTTCCTGTTAGATAAGTATTCTGTTTGCTTAAGTTTAGTTATAGCTTAGTCTCTTAGTGTGTGCATGAGTATTTATTATAACTGTATAATAAATATTGATCGTTTGAACTTTACTAATCGGTGTATCGTCTTTATTACTTTGAACTTGACCTTGGAATACTTGTGACGTTGTCTATACGGCAACTGGCGACTCCAGAGCTAAATAATTACATACAACAGAGCCTAGTAGTGTTAAGCACACGTCGAACTCGGAGGCGTGTTAATACACTCCAATAAACGCGTTTTACAACCACAGTAAAACGTGCAACATTTAGTGGCGACTCCCTGGCGGGACACGGTTGTAAGTGGAAACCCCACACCGTCCAGGACCCTGAAATTTGAATTAGAACTCCAAATTGCAGAGAAAGAAAGAGATCACAAGTATTCAAGGTGTTCAAAATAATAAGCGTAATTCGGAAGTGTGTTTAGTGCATGCGTACTAACAGGGCTGTAAAGTAAAACTGAAAGCTTTTTGTTGCGACAAACTTTCGGTAGTTTTGTTAACGGAACATAGCGTAAGCCGTACCCGTTTCCTAAAACACAACCCCAGCAACCCCCTGTTCCAAATTATACAAAGAGAGTCAGAGGAAATGGCCATGCAGGCAATGGAACGTCTGATGGATCCAGCAAAGTTTGTGGTCGCAGCGACCAGCAACAGTAGCAGAGTAGGCCAGTGTCCCACGTGGGAGCTGGAACTCCGCAAATATTTACAAGGAAAGGGATGGCCCCTTTGGAAAGAGTTTTGTGCAAATGAGGAGACAGGTCCCGGGAGTATAGGTCATACTTGGTGGGAGAACCTCTCTCAAATACACAAAAAGAACCTAGGTAAAGCACGCAAGCCGATGGCGATTGTGTCCTGTTTGGCACAGTTGCGAGGCGCAGAGGAGGTCATCAGGACGCTCCGGACAGATTTAGAAGAGAGGAATAGGATGAGTAAGGTCGATGTCAGGGACATCGAGAAGGAGAACCTGGATCTCAAAGGGAAGTTGGCAGAGAAGGATAGAGAGGTGGATGATGCCAAAAGGGCTCACCAGTCTTGTCTAGCTCATCTGAACAGTTCCCAGACCCAGTATGAGAAAGCCTATCAGGACGTGCAACGTGCCGTTCTGATAAGACAGGAATCGGAAAAGCAGGTGGAGGCATTGCAGAGGCAATGTTCTGATCTCAAAGCAGCTTTGAGAGCACTCCATGCTGCAACGACCGAACAAAGACAAAGCACAGTTGACCACGCGAAATGCAGGAAACAGATTGCGGAACTGCAATCTCTGCTTTCGGTGCAGAATGGCTTCCAAAGCACCTTTGGAGCACAGTTAGATGGAGAAAACGCCCCAGATTGGCAGGAATTAACTGAGACAGCGCAGCGTTATGTTCAGGGAACATGTGCGCCAGCAGCTCAGCAGAAACGACAGGCACCCCAACCCCCCACAGCTCAGACCATGACCGCACCCATGAATCCCGTAACCACGCAGAGAAAAGCCGAATCAGAAGGCGCCCCAGACATAACCTACACCACCCCTTTAACAGTAACCCAGCTAAGGGACGCGTGTGAAAAGATCACTCCGTTCCTCCCCACCGCAGACCCCCACCAATTTTTCGCAAAAGTGAAACAGCAGGCTACCATGTACGGCCTGGATGAGAGAGAGCAGGTTAAGCTCACCGTGCTGAGCTTAGACCAGAGTGTAGTAGCAGCCCTCCCGACCCACAGAACGTGGCAGGAGGCAGCCTAGAGGAGATGCACACCGCCATTTTAGATGCCATAGGGTACAATAGAGGTGACCCAGTAGAAGGATTGAATAAGTGCAGGCAGAAAAGATCCGAACACCCCACAGCATTCACAGGAAGGTGTGGATTCTTCAGCGCAGTTTTTGGACAATTAGATAGAGCGCATTAACCCGCGAAAACATGGTTAAATGGACGCGCACAATCATCTCCCACGCAACAGAAGCAGGACAGAGCGCTTGCAACAGCTAGACCCCTCAGAAGAGCCCATAACGAGAAATGGGTCCTGAAAAGATTGTCCCGCGCTTGGGAGCAATCGCTTCAGGGAAAAGGCAAAGTTAGATCCCCAGAAGAGGCTCAGGCTGCTGCAGATATCCAAGCAGTCAGAGAGCACCAGAAGCCCGCATGGGTAAATGAAGGCAAGCAGCCACAGCAGAAAGGGCAGGAATGCTATAACTGTGGACAGTTAGGGCATTGGG